>NW_019384455.1:106962-108521 GCF_000671375.1 Centruroides sculpturatus
AAATACAGTAGAGCCTCGATTATCCGACTCAATTGGGGACTGGGGTTGGTCGGATAATTGAAAAGTCGGATAACCGAAAAGTATGAAAAAATCCATTATTAGTGTAGTATATTATTATATCCCATGTAATTAGTATATTATTGATATTTATTTATATATCAATATATGAAGCATGCAATGCCATAATGTCCGATATCCCTGTTATTATGTGAACTAGTATTACAACGATTAGAAAGTAACGTACTGCCTGTCTTTATAAATGACATACTTGTATATGCAAGATACATTGATGATGTTTTCATCATTTGGAGGAATAGTAATAGTGATCAATATTTCCTTAACAAAATGAATAACAACCCATATGGTGTGACTTTATCAATGGAACAGAAAAGTGACATTAACATAAAATTTCTGGATCTGTCCATAACTTGTAAATTTGGGAAAATTTGGACAGATGTTTATCGAAAGCCTAGCTATCTACCTATTATTATACCGAAGGATTCCTTTGATCCTTGGAATTTTAAGAATGCAGCCTTTCGATCATGGATAAAGAGAGCCTATACCCACTGTACAAATATGTTTGACACACATAGAGAATTAAATTACATACATACAATAGCTGTACAACAGGGATATCGTATAAGTGAAATTAATGCTCTTATTGCTAAATTTTGTAATCAAACAAATAAGCAACCTACGACTAAGAACCAAGGACGAAGAATAGTTCTCAGCTATATACCTTTCCTACAATCAATGATTAAAAAAGTATCTCACAAGAATAATTTAAGAGTTATTTATCGTCATAATCCTACGGTTTATAGAATTTTACGAAATGATAAAAAGAAAAGAAACCGTAACAATAGTACAGGAGTTTATTCTATTCCTTTAAGTGACCGCCATTTTAATTCAGATCTTGTTTACGTTGGTGACACTATGAGACTTTTAAAACAGAGGCTTAAAGAACATAAGTATTCAATTACTAAAAACGTGGACAGCACTGTCCTTGCAGCCTTCACTAAACATCAAGATATTACTGTTCATTGGGACAAAGCATCCATAATTAGGACAGCCGACAACAAACAAGTACTTAAGCATATTGAAAAACTTGAAATTTATAAGGCGCATATTAACAAAGGATGCATCAACCATAGAGACGCAGAAAGTCTATCCTGCGCATGGAAATCTTTTTACCATGACGATTAATTTTTATTTTTTATTTAATTTCATTTGTTACCACGATTAATTTCTTAATATTTTATTTATTTTATGTTTTATTTACGTTTTACGTAATTAATTTTAATTTTTAAACCGTTGTATAGCTTACATTCTATTTTACGTTCGTTTTCCGTTTTAAAGTTCGTAACTGATGAAGACTATTAAATATAGTCGAAAACGTTTTTAATTTATTAAATACGTTGCTGGAAATAGTAAGGTGGTTTGATTATTTTATTTTAATTACATTCCAGTAAGTTATTTTATTTTATTGGAACACACACAAATATAAATGCTTCAAAGGAAGACAGCCAGAGTTATTACAACAGGAAAGGAAGCCACTCTAT
>NW_019384455.1:108746-123241 GCF_000671375.1 Centruroides sculpturatus
TAGAAATACATACATCACACTACAGAAGGCCACTATATTAAATACATGCCATATTGTTAGGAAATTTCTGAATACAGACACACACACTGACACACTTATTTAATTTTAGTTTTGTTTTGGTTGCTATGCCTTGACTTTGGTCCGGCATAGTACACAGCCACCGGTGTTAAATAACCGAGTATAACTGACAAAACCCAACATAATAATAATAATATATTTTTCTGTCTCATATCACTTTCATGAAAATAACATAACATTCAAAGTAAAACAAAAAATGAAATATAAATCAAATCTGTAACACATTCATTCATCAGCAACTAATTTATTTTTTTGTTTTTTTTTTCAATATGAAAAAACATTGAAAAATAAAATGTTTTTCATAATATATACTAGTTTGAATTTAATTTTTTAAAATCTGTTTGTAATTGTATTTATGTATATATTTATATTTAAATAGGTTGGTTGGTTTTGTTTNCTCTTTTGTTGATTGGTGTAGAGTGAAGATTACTGGTGGTAAAGGAGGTGATGGCTGTATATCTTTTCTTCATTTATGGTGCAATTCTAATGCAGGTCCTGATGGAGGAGATGGAGGAAATGGTGGACATGTAATTTTTGAAGGTAGAAAATATCTTTTAGTCAAATGTTGTTTGGAAATTTTATCTAACAATATAATTAAATATTTAATTTACAGCATTATAAAATGTTTTTCCTTTTTAAAGCAAATTGTTTCAAATTCTTTACACACACAATAATAAGTTAAATGTAAGATTTTAATAGTAAAATAAAATCTACAGACTGGAACTGAATGAGATTCTATAAACTTTCCAGCTTAAGCAGGTTATCTGTCATAGTAGGCTGCAATAAAATCATCATTCTTCAAAATGTGTTTTACCAAGTTTCTGTCTAGACATGGTATTTGCAATATTACTAGAATGACTTCAAAATAAAAGGAAAAGAGTGTAGAAAACAAAATATACATTTATTTATATGATATATTCTCAATAAAAAAAATCAAGAGTGTATTTTAAGTATATATTCTTGAATTTTTACTAAGTATTCATATATTCTTACTAAGTAAAGCTTCTCACTGAAAATGTAATTCAAGCTTTATACTATCAAGCTCTCTCAGCATTGTCTTAGTCATAATTAATGGTATAGTAGTCAAAATTTTCAATAGTATGTTCTTTCTAAACTGTATCAATTTATCAGGATAGTAAGTAGACCACTCTTACTGCTGTTTTAGAATCAAAACGGGCTTATGCCAAGAATACACAGATGTAAAATACAAAATAAATAAGGACTGAAAAAGAAAACATAACCAATATTTTTTGAAGTTTGAATACAAAGTTGAGTAGAGCAAGTTTCTTTTTTCTACACACTGAAATTTTTTTTATCAAAGTATAGCCAATAGAAGTCTCTCACAATGATAATCACTCTGATCATGATTCTCATTTTGATTTAAAAAATTACAGATACTCTAGAGATATCGGACCTCCTCGTCCTCCCTCAACTGCGGTTTTGTCAGGGCATGTGCAATCCATTTGCATGCAGTCGTAAAAGGTAATAAGAAATATAGACAAAGGGCCATAAAAAGGAAGGGAGTAAAGGTGGGAAAAGCACACTCAGAGTAGATGAGAGGACAGTAGAGAGAGGGAGAGTGGTGAAGTCCGAAAGTGGGATTAAAGATTAGTTTTTTTATGTTAGGATATTTGGTTGTTCCAGTTCTGTGTGATGAACTGATGGGATGGAATCCCTTAGATCAGATCTGATTTTCTACAGATACTTTTTTCTAGCTAGATTGCTTGTAGAAAATAAAAATATTTAAGCTACCTTAAGTTAATTTTTAAATAAACCATACTATTATATTAAAACTAATTATTGTATTATCAACTTCTTTAGAAACATTTATTTTTATCCAAAAAAAAAAAAAAATGCATTTTGTTTAATACAGTTAAAAATAATTTATAATTTCCAGAATTAAAAAGTGTCTAAAGTATTTGTTTTTTAAATCAATTTTCAGCTAAATCAAATGTTAAAAGTTTAAAAACTGTGAATTCACTATATCGAGGAATACCAGGAGAGAAAGGAAGATCCTGTCATATGCATGGTGCAAATGCAGATCATACAATAATTGAAGTAATAAATGAATTTATATTTTTTAAAATATAATTTTAATCATTAATGTTCATAACTGTCACATTTGAAGAGAATGGGAATATATTTGAGTATTTTTGTTTTAATGTTTTTGTTACATATAAACCCAAAGAAAAAATAGTTGCCTATATTTTAGGGTTTTTTTATATAAAATAAAAATCATTATAACTTTTAAATTAATAAATAGCTAAATTTGTTATTTCGTTTTTCTTTCCAAATGTGCTTTATTAAAAAATTAATTTGAATGATAATGAATTTTTTAACATCTGTTTCTCATAATTTAAGACTGTCTTTATAACAGTTACTTTGAAAATTAAAATAATATTTGTTTTAAATGTTGCCAGGAAAGTTAAGCAACATGTTACTGGATTTTTACTTTCCTGGCTGTTATATGTAACAGAGGGAAAGTATGGCAATTGCTCAAAAATGACCCCCCTCAGATTTTTGCATTTTTAGGCTTGAAGAAAATGCAAAAAATTTGGAGGGTTTTTCTGTATGTATGGATGTTTGTGTGTGTGTGTTTGTGTGCTTGCACGCACAATTTTGTTCACCCTATTTGAAGCTTAATAACACCTGTACTTTTTGTCAAAAATTTCTGACATTTTTCAGGAAGGTTTGTTTATTATGGGAATACTGTAGATGCTGTTAAATTTTGGTGATTAAAGGTTGAGAGGGTGAAAAGATAGAGGTGGTCATGTGTATCTGTCTCCACTATGGTCAGACTTAATGACAATTTTACTTGTTATTAGCTAAATATTTATAACTTTTTATAAAACCAATCGCTACCCTCAAAATTAAACTTTTTGCCATTTTATAATAGTTAAAAATATAAAAAGTTTTCTTTAATAAAATATCATAAGAGATTGTGCCACCAAATGTTGCCAAGAAAATTAACCTTCCAATGGTGCATTGACTGCGAACAGACCAGCATTGACTGTAATCCACATTGATCAGAACCACATATATTGAGGAATATCTGTATGTTGAGTTAGTATTTTGAATTCCTTGTATGCAGAGATGTTTTAATGCTTAGAAAAAGTAGGCTTGTACAATACCTGTGGTGAAAAATTTTTCAGGTAACATAATTACATGATCACAAAATGATTTACAGATTAAACATTATATAACTAAAACTATGTATATACTAGCTGTTGCCCACAACTTTGCCCGCAGGGGTTTTGCAAGTAAAAATCTCATTTATATTTAGTATTTCAACAATCATAGTAATTGTTATATAACATCTACTGCTGAAAATCAAGTGAACTATTTTCAATTTGATCAATTTTCTGGAACGTTTACATAATCATTCTGTAGTCGAACCAATATTCAATAACAAATTTGAATTTAAAATGGTTCAAACATTTGGTTAAAAAATCAAAATATATAAAAATATTTATAACAATGTCTGAAATGTTATCAGTTTAATACACCTCAATGAAGACTAAACGTAGTTGAAAACAAAAAGTACTCAATGAAGACTAAACGTAGTTGAAAACAAAAAATCGCATCTAAAATAGTACAGTAGAAGCCATTCTTCAGGTTAAGCCTTAATCCTCTCTCTCTCTCTCCCTGTGGAGGGAATTTCCAAAAATCCCTTCTTAGTGTGCGTTCTCATGGCATACCCTACTAAAACATAATTGAAAACAAAAAATCACATCTAAAATAGTATAGTAGAAGCCATTCTTCAAGTTAAGCATTAATCCTCTCCCCCTCCACGAGGGGAATTTCCAAAAATTCCTTCTTAGTGTGTGTTTTCATGACGTATTGTAACTGTGTACCAAATTTCACCTCTAGGTTCAGTGGTTTGCTCTAGGCAATGACGAATCAGTCAATCTCTCACTCAGTAAGTCAGTCAGGACAAGTAATTTTATATATTTAGATAATAAGCAAAATTATATGCAACAATAATAATTTAATTGTTATATATAAAAATTTCTAAATGTAATAGTAAAACCAGTAGCATTATATATTAGTTTACCATAAAAATATTCAATGAAAAACACCAATAGTGCTGCTATGCATTTATAGTGCACAAATTTTAATGAAATGTTAATGATAATGTGGATGCAATTAAAATTTTTTATTAAATTTTACTAAAATAAATACTCAGACTTTTAAAATCTAACAGGACAGAGAGTTTTATGGGATGAAATTTTCATTATCAAAAAGATCACTGATTTTGCATTCACCAAATACTGTTGAAACTTTGGGACTCAAAGTAGTTGCATAAGCCATAGGAATGCATACACTTTGCACATTTTATAAGTAATGATCTACTTAATCATTAATTGCATGTTCCCATATATTCATCAAATTCTAATATACAGGTATCCCTCATATAACACGGCACTTCTACAACATGGTTTCACTCTAACACAGTTTTGAAAATTCTCTATACAAAATTTCACAATTTTTAAGTGTAAACTTTGTTATTCGATATTTGTTTTTTTCAAGTAAGCATGCATATTGTCTCAAATTTGCCCAAGGATTTTAGAATATTGAAATTTTCAAATTATTTTGTGCATTTCATCAGGTTTACTTTAATGAAAGCCAGTGGTGCAATTTTTTTTCATTGTTCTATCTTTCGTATCAACCAGGTATTTTTGTTGCTAAACTTTAGCCCTTAAGACTGTCAGTGTTTTATTTTTATAGATTATTGTATAAGTTTCTTTGTATTTAGTAAAGTTTATTTAAACATTTTTAGGTAAGTGTTATTAAATTTTTTTTAACTGTAGGTAAGCAATCATTTTTAAAATGACAAACGAAATATGGCAGTATCTCAGTACTCAATCTGGTATTCAAACAAAAATTGTGGAAAAATGTCACTCGGTACTCAATTGAATAAATTTGATCCTCTAGAACAAATTTTTGATTAATAACACTTTTATTTCGTATAAAACTATGTTATTAATTGAAAAAATAAAAAATATGAAATTGCTGCTGATACTTCTGATCAGGATCAACAAAAAAGCTGAGATGATGATGATACTTTGTAAACAGAAAACACCCTTGTTTAACTAAAATTAATATTAACTTAATATTATAGTACTTTTAATTATGATTTAATTAATTATTAATTGGAAATAAATCAATTGCTTTAATAAACATATTTCTCTTAGGAATGAAAAAGAATAGTATACTTCTGTTAATTGTTAGAACCTAACACTATGTTTTGCATTAGTCCTTTGTTTCGTAAAGCATGGATTTGCATAACACAGCACTTTTTTGGAATATATCTACTGTATTATATGAGGGATACCTGTATTTAGGTTCAAGTATATAAGTATATTTGAACCTGATGATATCTACTATTGTAGCTTAAAATATTTTATTAAAAATTGATGATGAATTTTAAAGGTTTATGTTATTTTATACTTATTATTTTATCCAGTTACATATGTTTGTATACATATACAAAATCATTATTACAGCCTAAATTGCTGTGTAGCAAAATAATTAAAAAATTCTGCTAATTGATTTGAGTGTAACCTATTATTCATGTAATTGTAATATTATGTTGATAAATTTAGAATTTAAATGTAATAGGAAAATATTTCTGTTATCAATATAATCTAATGTAGCATTCACTATTAAATAAATTTAATACTTAATTAATAAAATTATATTTATTTTAGGTTCCAGTTGGTACAACAGTATTAGATGAAAATGGTAACATTGTAGTTGATCTTGATTCTGATAATAATAGATTTATAGCAGCAAGAGGTGGAGCTGGTGGTAAAGGAAACAGTTTTTTTCTCTCCAATGAAAATCGACATCCACGAATAGCAGAATTAGGTGCTGAAGGAGAATCCAAGATTTATTCACTTGAGTTAAAATTGTTAGCTCATGCAGGTTTGGTAAATATTAATTAATCATATTTAAAGTAGTTTAGACTTCTTCATTTACAGTATTAATGACTTTAAATTTTATCTCAAGTATATCAAACTAACTGAAACTTTTTGAGTAAATGAAATCAAATACAGTAGAGCGTCATTTATCCGAATCAATTGGGGACTGGGGTTGTTCGGATAACTTATTTTTTGGATAACCGATTATGTACTAAAAGGTAGTTTAACGTATCCAATGTTGAAATTTTTCTCCGTTGCATGTCACTTTGCATTGAATTTTTGTCGATGTTAAGCCTAACAATTTTTTTTTAATAATAATCGTCGCTGTCGTATCATTAAAAATTATTTTTAAATTATTTTATTGCTCACAAAACAAACAACCACTCATAATTAGAAAATTAAGTCTCGTGTAAATACTGGCCGCCCTTTAATGGTCGAGCCATGTTGCCAGCTAAAGCATGCAAAAATTTAAGAAAAATAATATTAAAGTAGCCAAGACATAGCCAAATATTGTAGTGCCACATCACTAACGGACATTTGAAATTTGCCAACTAGAACGGTCGATTAACCGATGTGACGGTTAATCGGGGGGTCGGATAATCGATGCTCTACTGTACTTACAAAATGGCTGACTTCTTTGTAATGTTTATTTTATAAATAGTCTATATAAATAAAAATGTAAATGTTCATTTGTTCAAAATCTTAAATCTCCGAAACTTCTTCACCGATTGCTTTGAAATTTTGAAACAATGTTGCATTCAAATATACGCATGTTTTTATTTTATATAGATGTCAAAATTTCCCCCTTGGGGGAGAGGGACAAAATTAAAGCTTACTTTAAAGAGCTGGGCTTCTATTATACTATTTTAGATGCAGTTTTTTGCATTTTTGATTTCATTTTAATAGGGTACATCAAGAGAATGTACACTAAGAAGTGATTTTTCAAAATTCCCCCTGCGGGGAGTGTTATACATTTATAATAGATACATTTTGAGCCACAGCAATGCATGGCCAGATACAGCTAGTAAGTTAATAAATTCACAACTTTCTCTTTATTCTTAACTATGAGGTTCTGCAACAAATTACATCTTACAACATATATTTCTTAATTTGTACAGGTAGCTCTCGGTTNGTTAAATAAAAATGTAAATGTTCATTTGTTCAAAATCTTAAATCTCCGAAACTTCTTCACCGATTGCTTTGAAATTTTGAAACAATGTTGCATTCAAATATACGCATGTTTTTATTTTATATAGATGTCAAAATTTCCCCCTTGGGGGAGAGGGACAAAATTAAAGCTTACTTTAAAGAGCTGGGCTTCTATTATACTATTTTAGATGCAGTTTTTTGCATTTTTGATTTCATTTTAATAGGGTACATCAAGAGAATGTACACTAAGAAGTGATTTTTCAAAATTCCCCCTGCGGGGAGTGTTATACATTTATAATAGATACATTTTGAGCCACAGCAATGCATGGCCAGATACAGCTAGTAAGTTAATAAATTCACAACTTTCTCTTTATTCTTAACTATGAGGTTCTGCAACAAATTACATCTTACAACATATATTTCTTAATTTGTACAGGTAGCTCTCGGTTTACACCGCAGTTCCGTTCCTACAAAAGCTGGTACAAATCGAATCGGCTTAAAACGAACCCATATTTATAGTGAGGTATAGGGTTAGGTTCTACATAAGTGAAAAATAAGCAAATAATTTTGTTTATTAATACAATATAATAAAAAATACATATAAAATTTTAATTTTTAAAATGTATTTTATCATAAAATAAAGTGAAATGTTTTTTAAGGATGCACCGATTAATCAGTAAGTAATCGATAATTGGCCGTATCGGCCATTCCCCCCGATTAATCGGTTTTGATAATCGGCCAATTTTACATTTTGGTATTTTTGTTAGAATGTTATGTACAATGCTAGTAATAAAAACTAATAAATTTCTGTTATATATTTATTATTTATTACATGACAATCTGAATATTAAAAAAATTTTACTAATCAAATTATTCCTTTTATCGATACATATTATAAGTATAATATAACGTATAATATAAAGTTTAAACTTTACATAAGAAAAAGTATTGAATAGGTTAAGAAGAAAAATTAAATTTTTATTTGTTTTATAAGTTTAAAGTTTAAACATATAAAACAAATAAAAATTTAATATTTAAACTGTAAAACCCTTAAATTGCAATGCAAAAACATGAGAATTTCATCATTTTCAGGGCATAACCTATTTTTTGCCGGCTCATAAATGTTACCTCCAGTGCTGAAAATTTTTTCACTTTCAATGGAAGATGCTGGGGCACTTAAATATTTCATAGCTATTTTGCTCAAATTAGGAAAAAGTTCTTTTGAACTTTTCCACCACAAAAATATGTCACTATGTCTTTGTTTAAGGGATAAATGTAAATATGTTTCTAATTCTTGATCGAAACGTTTGTTCGTCTCGTTTTTTCTTTCTTTTTAAAAACATGCTATTCTTCATTCTTTTGTTTACCAGAAGCTAATTCATCAAATAAATCAGAAAAACTTAGAAATTCACCTCCATCTTGATCACCTCCAGAAGTAGAAGCTTCAGAATTTAATTCTTATTGAGATTTCCTCTACCATATTTTATTTTTGAAATTTCATTTTGAATCTAATAAAAATGACAAGCATAAAGACTTGTTTTCTATATATGCTGAAAATCTTTTTTTTTTGGATTTTCTAGTTCTTCTGTTGTGGTATTAATGCCACTAAAGGAACTACTGATCTTTGCTTTTGATAAGAATAATTTCAGAGTCTCTATTGTGGGAATTATTGAAGATGAAGTGGCTTCTCGTTTGCTGGCTTTCCACAGTAATTTCTTTGAATGGTTTTACAAGTAGAACAATTTTTTCAACGAGAGACCACTGATATGGGCTCAACGTAGGAATTTTATTATCTATAGCATATGTGACAAGGGCCTTTTGCTGTTCCAACATGTAGTATGTAGAATTCCAGCGAGTAGGAACATCTTGAATTAATTTGTGTTTCTGCAAACCTAACTTTTCTTGCAAATCTTCTAATTTGATTACAGCTACAGCAGAATGATTAAAATGTGTGACAATATTTCTATTAACTGTGATTATAGTTTTCACATCTTGTTTAGAAAGTATGCATTTGTTTAGTGTCAGCTGCAGCGTATGATAATGCTTCTAAGTTGCAATTCTTAATTCCAGCTATCAGATTTGCTGCAGAATCTCTTAGTACTAAGAATATCTTATCACTTGTCAATTTATACTGTTCAAGAACAATTTTTAACTGTTCACTGATTCGTATAGCTGTGTGGGAACCTTCAAAGGAAACAATTTGCAAAACAGCTCTTTCCTGCTGAAAATCATCCTTCAACCAGTGAGCTGTTACACTTAAAAAAGGAGAATTGTTTGTAGTTGCTATCCAAATATTAGCGGTTAAAGAAATATATTTTTCATTGCATAAAATTATCAAATTGTTTCTTTTAAATCATCAAATAATGTCAGATTTTTTTTGCATTAGTAATGGGGGTCATGCTGCCTGTTCAAAATTTGCAATTTGTAAAAATTATATTTATCTGGCTACTGCTTTTAACATCTAGCA
This sequence comes from Centruroides sculpturatus, assembly GCF_000671375.1. Classification (NCBI taxonomy): domain Eukaryota; kingdom Metazoa; phylum Arthropoda; class Arachnida; order Scorpiones; family Buthidae; genus Centruroides; species Centruroides sculpturatus. The sequence goes on from NW_019384455.1 coordinate 118,365, forward strand.
ATTGGAATGGCAAATAGCCAAAGAGCAGTCCAGAAAATAAAAAGTCACTCAGTCACTTAAAAAATAAAAAACAGTTCAGCTTTTTAAACAATATCAAAGTTTCCATGCGTCAACAATTAAGTGTTGAGATTTATTTTAGAAACAAAGGAAGAGATTGTTGATTTTGCAAGGATATTCGATTGTCTCTTGTTTACCTGACCCGAGGGAGATGGAAATACCAGGTGGAGAAAAATGGTTTTTTTCCACATTATAATTAACTGTATAATTAACTCCAGGATCTCACATTATTAATGCAATAAATTATTAACACTAATCAGCTGATTAATCGGTATCGGCCGATAATGCATGGCCGATTAATCGGTAATCGGCCATTTTGCTTATCGGTGCATCCTTAATGTTTTTATTAAAAAATTTTAGTTTTGGATCTCTTACATTTTTTCGGAAAAAGTATCCATCTTTAATTGTTTATATTTTTGTTTTCTTTCATTGAGAATTTCGGAATATGGTCGAATGGATGCGATGATGCTTCTTTTTACATTTGCACTTCGCTCCCAATCATTGTCTAACTCACAAAGTTCATCCGTCAAACTTTCCATAGTTGAAAGGATATGTTAACCCGACGTACAGCTACGGACAAGCGGAGACACTGATTGGTCTACCACCAGTCGCCGTAGCGCATGTATAAGGTCAGTTTGAGCGGGAAAATTCAAGGTGGCTAAGGAGAGATAGATATCGTCTGGCTAATAAAAAAGTATCGTCTGGCCAATGAGAAGTAGATTTGTCTCACTAACGATACTTTGTGATCGCCGGAAGTGCTACTGCGCCATAAGGTGTTTTCCTAAACAAACTGATACGGGATACATTCATTAGCACTATGGATTTGGAAGCCATTTATTGGACTATTAAGTTTGATAACTTGACTCTTGGGTACCTAAACATTTAGTGTTTTAATATTAATTTAATGCAAATGTATACATACCCAATAATATTAAACAGAAAAACTAAATATATTCAATAAAAATCTTTGTTTTAACGAATGTATAATGTCATGGCTCGGTAAATACATCAACACTGAAATGAAGATCAGTCTGGCATAGGGAAAATTGGGGAATTACACCGTGAAACAGCAAATTGCATAGTGGCGTTATTGTGAATCGGTGTAAATTGAGCCGGCGTAAACCGAGGGCTATCTGTATTTCAAATATCTGTTTTGAAATCAGAAATTCACTTATAAATGGACATAATATTAAAGAGTAATAGCAAAATGGCAATTACAATATACTGAAAATGTATTTAAATTTCAGTTTTGCCCATTAATAGACATTCTGTAATTTAACTTAAGTCTAGTAGCAATACAAATTACATAATAAATAAATTAATTAACAATGTTATACAGGAGTCATGCTTTTTTTTTTTTTTTTTTTAATAGTAATCACCAACTCATTTGCCAAAATAGAAAGTTATTTGCCAAGTTACTTTTTCACTTATTGTGACTTATTGTACCAACCTGAAATGAAAAGACAACTGACAATATAAAAAAATTTAGTTTTTATGACTGAATTTCTCAAGCAACTTTATTTTGTTTATTAATAATAAAATTGTATTGGACCAAGACCTATTCATATTCTGTGACACTTTTTTTTGCTGAGTGACTTTTTATTTTCTGGACTGCTCTTTGGCTATTTGCCATTCCAATTGCTAGATGTTAAAAGCAGTAGCCAGATAAATATAATTTTTACAAATTGCAAATTTTGAACAGGCAGCATGACCCCCATTACTAATGCAAAAAAAATCTGACATTATTTGATGATTTAAAAGAAACAATTTGATAATTTTATGCAATCAAACTATTATTTTTTATAAATGCTTTCAACTGCTTAATAGTCATCTTCAACTAACCATGAATATAGAAGAATGATGTAGAAAACAGATTTGAATTTAAAGCTGGTTTTGTTAAATTTAGAATAGAACATGAAATGAATAAAATTGAAATATAAAAAATAATATTGGAAATTAAAACTGTAAAAGTTAAATTGAATAAAATTAATAAAAAAAACTGAAATTAACTAATTAATTATTTAAATTCTGGAAAGTTTTATTTATCAGTGTAGAGACTATCATACAGTAATGAAACAAAATTTAGGGAAAAAGAAAAATATGTAGAAGATTTATTCCTCATTTATTAACACTAGAGCAGAAATATGAACAAATTGCTTCATGTTAGGATTTTCTTTTTGTGGCAGAAAGCGATGAATGTTTCTTCAGGAAAATTATTATGGATAATGAGACAGTGATTTATTTATGATCCTGCACAAAATGTATAGAATTTATGAAAAAGTTTGATTAAAATCCATAAAATTGTAGTTTTAGAAATCTCAAATTAAAATTTTGTTCTTCATTTTTTTCAAAACAAAAGAAATTATCCTCTGAGACTAACTTTCAGTTAGTGCAGAATAATACAGGAATTTTTTTGAACAGTTGCTAAAGAAAGTGAACTAATGAGATTGGCTGTGTTGGTTCCAATGATTGTTCTTGCTGCATGGTAACACTACAATTGTAAAGCAAATTTTCAGAAAGAAATGTTGCTGTTTTTCATCATCCATTCTTTTCAATAGATCTCTCTTCCTCAAACTAAAATTTTGCTTAAAAGAGTAGCCTTTCCAAACTAACTTATGACAGCAATTTAATATTGTTACAGCAGAGATTAACAGCATTTAAAACATATATATCTGGAAGGTTTTAACAAATTTTACAGATTGCAAACACATATGAGTCAAGAAAGGATATATTAAAGGTTAAAGCTAATAAATTATCTTGATATTTACATGTATAACAAGTCAATGCATTTCAGAATTAAACTATTTAATAAAGTGAAATGAAATTTTCACTTTATTAAAAATAATATTTTGAAGAATATTTAATAATATTTTTTTTTACCTTAACAAAAAAACTGTAGTTTATGAAAATGCTTAACTATATAACTAAAATAAATATCTTTTTATCCTAATAGGTTGGATTTCCTAATGCTGGAAAGTCAACTTTACTTCAAGCAATTTCTAGAGCACGACCAAAAGTTGCTTCTTATCCATTTACCACTCTCAATCCACATATTGGTATTATCCATTATGATGACTATGAACAGTTAGCAGGTATAATATTTTGTTCAGTATAGATTAGAATTCTTTGCTGATTAATCATTTTTACATACAAATGATTTTATGTTATAATTTTATCTTTCTAAATTATATGGAAAAAAAATTCTGTTTTTTATACTTCATATCATATTTGTATTAATTCTTCTATGTTTAGATACAAGCATCACTATATAATTCAATAGAATAAATTAAAAATTTGTTTTGTTGAGTTAACAAAATAATAATAATCAGTTGACATTTATTATTACACATTAAGTTGTTTGAATTGTCTAAAATACAGTAGAGCATTGATTATCCGAAACAATCCGGAACTGGGGTTAATTTAATTAATATGCCTTTTTGTTTTTTTTTTTTTATAACTCTATTTAAAATTTATTTTGTATTACAAGTACAATCTATATATTAACAGGACTTATTATACTGGAATTGTGGATGCAGATATTTAGTCTTACAGTTCAAAAATAATGTTCTTTATTTAGTTCACCTGGTGAACTAAATAAAGAACATTATTTTTGTTAGTTCACCTGGTGAACTAAATAAAGAACATTATTTTTGAACTGTAAGACTAAATATCTGCATCCATAATTCCAGTATAATAAGTCCTGTTAATATATAGATTGTACTTGTAATACAAATAAGTTTTAAATAGAGTAACAGAACTGGGGTTGTTCGGATAACCGATTTTTCAGATAATTGATCATTTACAAAAAAATATATTAAACACAACACTGTACTGTATATAATTTGTATCACACGTCTTACAATATTACATACCTTACATAATGTAATACATTAAACTAGGCCTACTGTTCAGTTTGGGAGGGGAAGAGTGCTGGAACACTTTTGGTTAACCAATGTTTTGGTTGAATGGTATTCGATAATCAATGCTCTACTGTAGTATTATTATAATTTTAGAATTATAGTGGCAAACATGAAAATTAAAGAGAAAGCTGCAAGAAATTACTGTATCGGTCTGTATATTAGTTTGTTTTTTTCCAGTTTTAAAGAGAGAAAAAAATTGTTCTTGATGTATATTTGAGTTTCAATTTATATTCAAGTTTGATTGGTTTTCTTTGACTTTGATAATTTTTTGGTACACATCATACATAGTTAAACTAATGCTAAAATTTGTTGTGTTGATTGTTTAGCAATGCTAAACACTAGACAAGTTATGATCTGTTATGCTGCAGTCCATAAACTATGCTTGGGAATTAAGTGATTGGCCCAATTGTAAATAATTGATTAGTTAATTGTTCAAAAACAATTGACTAAACTAAACCAATTATTTTCATCCCATTCAACAGAATCAATCAGTTTTGCAGGCTTCTACAGAAATTTTATTTTGGTCATATTTTTATTTTACACTTAGGAATCTACTAATTGAATAGTCATCAAAAATTGAGGAAAGATTGCCAAAAATTTACAGTGAGATTTATTCTGTGATAAATTATAAATTTCTATTGTAATTATAAATTTATGTATTTGATATGATTATCCATACACTTTAGACTTTTTTAAGTTTTGTCTTTGACTAACTTTGTGTCAAAAACAAAAATCAACAAAATTTTTTTCTTTGTACTAAATTCAGCTCTCACATATTTGTTGCTTCTACACTTATCAATGGGTCATTTCATATTTATCAAGTTGGCATCACTTTTGATGTTAGATAAAAAATTTTTTTATTTTAGTTTATATTTTTATTATATTTATTTTATTTATATA
>NW_019384455.1:123282-126581 GCF_000671375.1 Centruroides sculpturatus
TATATTTATTTTATTTATATATACTATAATTTGTGGTATTTTTCAATAGATTTCGGATAACTCGTAACAGATATATTTACTAATCGTGTAGTCTCCTATAAGATTTGCTTTTATCATATAAATAAATAAATATTTTAAATTTATTTATGTGCTACTCTGCAAATAAATCAAATTAATTTGTATATTAATTCAATTAAATTTAAAAAATAACTCAAATATTTATTATGAATTTTACTTTTGCATTCATAATTCTTGTGCAGTATTTTATGCTCTAAATTTAGTGTTGTTAGTAATAAAACATATTGTGAATGATTGGAAAATTGTTTTCATTATTGTATATTATAATATTTTATCATGTAATTTCAAAACTGACATATGATGTATCAGTAAATCATTAATACTGTAGTATGAATTAGCTAAAATGTGATAATTCATTTATAATTAATGATTTTATTTTAGATAATCCATACTGTAAATTAATTTTGTAGAGAATATTATTCTTATAAACTATATTCTATAGTGAATAAATATTCTTAATAATTTCTTATAGATCATAAATAAAGTAATAACTTTGAAAGTACAAAACAATCTTGGTAATCTGATATGGGACCAAAACACTGTCTGATTAAGGATATTCCTAGATTATTGGAAGTAAGGTGAATTAAATGGTTAATCATTCAGAAAGAAAACCTATGTTTATTTGCATGAAATTAGTACATTGTCTTAATCAAAAACACATATATACATATATATAGAATAACAAGAAAATATGAAAGGAGAGCAACTATATGTAACTGAATTTTAGAGTTCTCAAATTAATCACCAATTCTTTAAAAATAATTTTCTATTACCTTCTACCATTGTTGGTAATTACATTACCAAATTGGTAGATTCCCATTAAATTTAATGGGATATTGGAAATTCAGTAAAAAATACAGTATTTTTGATGGGAAAGTTCAGAGAGGACTCATTCTTATATTTATACAGTACTGTGCTATAAGATATTTTTTTGAGCAACTTAAAATGATAAGCCTAACAATCTTTAATATCATGACCAAGTTGAATGTTCAAGTTAAGGCTCAATAATGTGCCAAGTTTAATGGGAAGGTATTCAAATTTAGGAGAAACTGGAATTCGAAGTAGTGGGGAACTTCTTTACAACTTAGTAATAGTGCTGGTAATACTTGAAAATCGACTAGTGTCAGGTCACTGGACATGCCAAACTAGCAACTGGCCAGATTACCATTATTGAGCCTGTATTTAGTAAAAAAAAGAAAAACTGATAATTTTAAGTATCAAGACAATTAGTAAAGAATAAGTCATAAATCTGACTTGTGTCATTTTTATTTTATAAAGATATTTAAAATTTATATATTTGTAATAGTGGACATATGTAAAATAATTTTCAAAAATATGGAAGGAAATTTAAGAATTTTATAAACTTTTTACATAAAATTGTAAAGTTAATAAATTTTGAATTTCAAACTAACTAGTTTTTTTATGGAAAAACATTGACCTTCTTATGATAAGTTCTTTTTAAAAAATATATCAGTAATTTTTAATTTTATAATTCAAAGAATCCTCAATATTTCTATAAATAAGAAATACTGAAAATTTTTCATTTTAAATTCTCTAACCATAAATAAAAATTGATAATATTTATCCAAAATTTGGCATTAAACATTTATTATAAAACTTATTATTTCTATGCATAAGAACTAAATGAGGAGAAAGTTATAAATAATGAATTAAAATAACAAAACTGTTAAATTATACTTTTAATAAAAGTATAATTTAAATGTTTTGTTATTTTAATTCATTATTTATAACTTTCTCCTCATTTAGTCAGGAAATCACATATTAAAAATAAATTTTTAAAACATATATATCAAACCAAAAATAAAAATCCAAATATATTGAATTATATTTTTATGGTGATGATTATATGAAACAACATAACATGCATTAGTAATTGTGGTAAATTTAATGCATTAGCTTAATAAAATAGCATATTTATAATAATAAAAAAATATATATATAACCTAATTATAAATAATATCTTTATAGTTGCAGATTTGCCAGGTCTTATACCAGGAGCACATCTGAACAGGGGGCTTGGATTTTCATTTTTGAGACATATTAAACGCTGCATTTGTGTGTTATATGTAATTGATTTGTCAGAAAATAAACCTACTAAACAGCTGGATGCATTGAAATATGAACTTGAGCAATACGAAACAGGTCTTTCACTGAAACCACATGCTATTGTAGCAAATAAAATAGATAAATTAGAAGCAAAAGAAAATCTCTTAAGTTTGCAAGAAAGTACAGATTTACCAATATTTCCTGTATCTGCAAAATATGGTAAGGGATTAACTAAATTATTATATCATCTTAGAAGTATGTATGATAAACATAATGAAGGAAAATTGAATTGGTAATGAGTAAAAATAAATTGTTAATTTGTACATAATTAAATTGTTATTTTTTATGTTGTAATGAAATTATTTCGTGATGCATTTTAAATATAATTTTTATCTGAAATAAATCTTTTAAAAACTATTGTATTATAGAAAATGTTTTTCGTGTAGAGAGTATTTATTTTAGAATCAGACTAATAAGTATGCATTTTAAAAAAATATATGATTGCATTATTATACTTTTTATTTATTTATTTATTTAACTCTTTCCGCCCTCCTGACATTAAGAGGGCTTCTTTTTGCAAGCCCATTGTGGGTTCGGCCAGGCCCACAGTGGGGCTGCCAGGTGGTGAGGGACGGGGCCTGACATATCCAAACTGACCCCCCCAAAAAAATCCTGGGGGTTTTTCGACCTGTTCGGATTCGAGCCCGTGTCCCCCAGAGCAGTAGGCTGCCACCTTGACATCTCGGCCATCCAGCCATTGCATTATTATACTATAAAATTACAATTTCATTATTCTTATATCCTACTTTGGATTCAGAATAATTTTCATCTTAATTAATGAAACATGCACAAATAATATTATACAATATTCTACAAAAATGTAATAAGTAGAAAAAGTAAATTATATGACATTCTCAATTAATTAATAGTGTTTAATCAAAAAGAAGAAACCAACTTCATGTTATTGCATGTATATTTTTGATAGACTAATATATTTAATTGATAGATCACATATAAAAGTGATAAAGTATTTTTTACTTTATCATTTACTTTGATCAGTTTTGTTTATTTTTAATTTAATATTAATTTGTATTATATATATAATTGTTATGTATTATGTATTATGTTATGTAGTTATGTATTATATATATAAT
>NW_019384455.1:126983-157781 GCF_000671375.1 Centruroides sculpturatus
AACGACGTAAGTCGAATTTACTTGTCTCCGAATCTACTTGTCACTAGGCTAAACCATAAATTAACCATTCCCGGTTCTGTATTTTATTTATTAATGCATTTTTAATAATATATGGTTAATAAGGATCTATTTTAAGCTTACAAACAAATAAATTTTAGTTTTTAATATAGTACAGAAAAAAGTAATCTAAATTTACGAAATATTTAAAATGTATATATTTTAATATTTTTTAATGTGATTTAAACGCTTTCTAGTGATATTACGACTTCATTATTTGTGGTGGACAGATGTAAAGTCAAATAAAATGACTTAAACTTGATTTTTATTTTTCCATATACTTTTTTGACAAATGATGTATAATCGGGAACGACGTAACTCGAAATGACGTAAGTCGAGATATACCTGTACACTTGAATACATCAGGATTTAACAGTCAAAAGTTATTTCAAAGTCTAAATGTTTTCTAACAGCTTCAACATTTTAATCACTGAAAGTAAATAAGAAACTTGGCAATATCATTAAATTTAAATTTTTGTTTAATTTCTTATTATTTTTTTTTTTTAATTTTTAATAATACCTTGTTTCAAAAAATTTGTTCCATATTTCAATTTCTACCTATTTAATATATAGAATCATAGAAATTAATAATTTCAGTAAACAAATGATAAATATTTTTTAGCTGAAACACTTTTTTAGAAATTTAACTAATTTTAGTAAACAAATGATAGTGACTTTACATTCAAATAACTAAGAAGTTGATTGTTAAATACTAATAAATTATAATGTGCACATTATTTTATTGGATAAATGTATTTACTTTTATTTGGAAATATTTATAAAATAAAATATTGATATAATTTAAGCATATAAAGAATATATGTACTGTATATGTAAGATAATTAATATAACACAAATACTGGAAAAAAATGTGTGTTCATAAATAATACAGTACATAAAATTTAAATATTGTTTGTGAATATACAAATTTTCATCACCTAGTCTCAAAATATGAGCACACAGTTACCAAAATAATAATTTAAAACATTATTTTTTGACCTGATATGTCTGGTCCCTATCCCTCACCATCAGGCTGCCTCCATTCTGGCTTTGTCAAAATTATGATGTGCATGGTAAAAGGCCACCTTAGTGTACAGAAAGACTCAAAAGTTACAAAAAAGAAATGTAAGTGAACAGTTTTTAATATTTTACTTCAAGTTATTTTAATCTTATTATAACATTATTATATAATATTAACTTGATGAGGAATTAGAGCTTTTAAAATTGAAATAGAAAATCTTTTAATATAATGGAAATTAGGGAGTATGTCATTCACATTAAACTTGACTTTAGTATTACATGTTTCTATGTTGAATTTGAATTCAATTAAAAAGTTCAAAATTGCTTAATATGCTATAGTCAGTCATTCAAATTTTGTTAATTTGGAATAATGGTTGTATTCACAACTAAGGTTTAAGAGTTAGTTAGAAATTAACTAAGTGTTCATCTACTGAAAGTAAAGTAAATGATAATTGGTTAACATCTAAGTCTAATTCTTGATCATTGATTGTGAATATCAACATTAAAGTTTCAAGCCATTCAAGTTTAATTTAAATGGCTTACAAAAAGAATGTGTATGTAAAATTGAATAAATAAGGATGAAAAGAAGTAAGAAATTTAATGTTGGAAGGAGTAGAAGAAAACAGAATTATATTAATTACATTATGATATCATAATTGCAAATAAATCACTAATAGCATTCTGGAAGATTAGACAGCAAGAAGTATCAAGAATTGATTGGAGCAGCAATAAATTATTAAGTAAGAAAGACTCAAATGCTCATCTACTGCAATAATGAATTGTCCCGCATGTTTTTATCATAAAACTTATTATCATTTAAAGGATAACTAAGGAAACTATTTTATTATAGATCATTTTCAAAAAAAAGTAGTTTCTGAATAGAAGAATATTTTTGATCTATAAAAAAAATAGTTATAACTAATTTCATATAGGAACTTAGGATTTTAATTAGAAATAGTGTTGTGTACAGGATGTAGAGTATTTATTATGTAAAGTTAACGTATTTTAAAATAATAATATAACTTCCATGGAAACACCAATATAATTATTTAACTTTATTCTTTATACAAGTCAGTTGCCAACAGAATAGTTGCCAATAGGCAATATTTTACACTCTTATTTACATTTAAATATACATCTGACTGTAAAATTTATTTTAAATATTTTGTTAATCTAATGCAGGACATTCTGTTTTTAAACAGAATACATATTAAGAAGGAATCATTTGTAATTTTAATTATAAAAACAAGTACAACATCATTTTAACATAAATGACTAGAAAAAGTGGTTTCACTCTGATGTATTTGCACCACATTTCATACTTACATGAAAGTTGTCATATATTCAACAATCCTCTGTATTGCACAACAAAATTTATATCACAAACATGCTACAATAAGTAGCAAAGCATATCTTCGAGATAGGACTTTACAATTACTGAGTTTTGAGACATCATATCCAATGGGATGGATGCACATTAATATCCATTTTGATTAACATCTTTAAAATACATATAATAAATCTGTACAACAGATACATTACTAATGATTTATGTTACAATTTGGATATAATGATTGACTGAAATGATGAAATGAATATATCTATAAATGGTTCCCTATTATGAATATTGTCTCAATTCATCTTAAGCAATAAAATATTTCAAGGCTTAAAATATCTATGGCACACTTCAACATTTGTACTAGATTCCAGAGCACCATCAATTTGTATCAGATATTATTATTAGCTACTTAACTGCATAAATATGAATAGTTTTTTAAATCAACATAAACATATTAAGAAATTGTAAAATAAAGCATTTTGATTTATTAATTTATAATTATACAAATGTTGGTTTTGAACTAAAACAATTATTGGGCAAATTGCAACTTTATGCAGTAATTTCAGTTATATATATATATATATATAATAAATTAAATCAAAATGACTGAACAACATACAAAAAAAAAAAAGCAGATTTTTGATGAAAAAGATCAAATTGCCTGTATTTGGGAAACCAGCCCAGTGTTTGCTTCAGACATTTTGTTTCAAAATTTAAATTTTTATAAGTTATTGAATCACATTGAAATCTGTAATCTATTTTGATACATTTTAGTTTATTTAAGGATTCTTAATCATATAAGTAAATTATTTACATTAAGGTCAAGAAATAAAAATTTATGAATTTAATTTGGAATTAAATTGTTAATAGTTTCAATTGCTTATTATTTTAAAAGCTAGAATGAAAATATATGCAGTTAAGTAGTAAATAAAATCTAATAATTTTGTATAAAATAACTTTCAAATTTCAAACAATTCAATTTTTTTTCTGCAATGAAAACTAATACAATTTGAATTTACATATCTGAAATGCAGGATGGTTGTAAAAGTCAGTTTACTCAGAAAAACTAATAAATGATCATCTGGTTTGATTTGATGTATAGAAAAGAAAGCTTATTTCAAAATCATATGAGAATATTCATCATTTGACACACATCTTGTATTCATCAGATAAGATTTGTGTGATATCATTATATATATATAAATTTAGTTATTTATAATATTTGGAAAAAAAATGAATTGCATAAATAAATTAATAAAATAAAAATACAAACAATTTGCTCCAAAATGTTTTGTTTATTTTTTTATTTTATTGCTTTTTATTTTATAACTTGCTTATCTAATCTACTTAAAACAATTAATTGATTTTAATTCAAAAATGCATATGATCAGAAGTAAAAAACACTTTCTCTTGAAGTATGTAAATTTTCGACTATAAATTCGACTGTCTTCTATTATCAGGACTTATTATACTGATAATAGAAGATAGTCGAATTTATAGTCGAAAATTTACATATTAATAAGGAAAAAAGGACATTGAGGCAATTTAATTAAACTTTCTCTTGAAGATTAGTCAAAACATTTTCATCAGTAAACTGACTTTTGAGACACCCTGTATTGCAAAATTAATACATTTTGTAAATGTAAGGACATTAAAACTGAACAACATATTAAATGTACCATTAGTAATATACCATTGGTAATGATAATATACCATTAACAATGATATTTTAATATATTGTAATGCACCATTGCAATATATATACAGTAGTAAGAACCATGTGTGCTTATATACACAAAACTATTCTAATGTGGATGGTCCAAATTGTATGATTATCTGTATTAAATCACATTTTTTTAGCAAGATGTTTTTCTATAAAAGTGAATTTTTGAAAGTGGAATATTTCATACAAATGAAATAGTTTGGGGGAAGTCTTGCGATACATCACTGCCATAGTCACTATCACCACGAGGACCATTTTGTAATGTTAAATATTGTCCTTTATGACCTAAAACACAAGGACTATCTAATGCTGGAGAATTTTCAAACTTCCTTTCTAAATCTTCAAGTTCATGTGTTTCTTTGTACATTTTAATGGTTTGGTCCACTGAACCATTTTGCCTTTTTTGAGGCCAGTTTTCACTAACTGAATGTAACCTTGTTCTTTCATTGATGGCAATTTCAATAGAATCTGTATCTTCTACTTCAACACTTGCCATGGGCATATCAAGACAAGGTGATATTAGATTTGAATGATGAGCAAGAATTTCAACAATTTCACTAGCACTTGGTCGATCCTGAGCTCTCCTGGACCAGCATTGCAATAACAATGATGCTCTGCAAGAAATAATTATATTTTAGCTGTAGAAGAAATTAATAATAAGTATCTTAAACAATTTTTTTATTCAAAATGGATGATAATTTCTAATGTTTTTTAGTTTATTATTACTATTGTTGCTGCTATTGCATATAAAAAAATTGATTTATATAGACTTATGACATTGTCTTTTTACAAGGTAGTAATAATAATATACAATTTGATATTTTCAAAGTGAAGTCTGAAAATAAAAAGTGATATGGATGTCATTAATTTATTTTACTTGTGTTAGAAATTAATTTGGATATTGAAGATAACATAGTTTCTTCATACTGTAGTCTATTCTATTTACTTAATAATAAATTTTATATAGAAAGTAAAAATTATTTTAGCTTCTCAGCAGAGCTAGTGAATTTGATAATGTTGAAATTTGTGAAGTTTCTGGTTATCTAAATATCAAAGAGATCCAAATCAATAAATACATTTTATTGAAATTTATTTATATGTGGATGATTTCTCATTCTGTAAAGGATTAAAATATTTTTAGGTTATATCATCAAGAAATTAAAATAAAAATGCTTTAATGGAGTAATGTTACAATATTACCTAGTAATTTTTGAGCAATGATGCATAAAGCATCTCAAAACTGCTAGAAAATATTACTCCATTGTTTTTATTTTGATTTGTGTAGTCCTAGCTACTTCAGAAAATCAAATTAGTGATTCTTGACTTAAACTTTCTCCCTTCCTATCTTTACCATATTATTTTTCTTTTATTGCAAGCCTATATAATAGTTTTTTAATTCATGTTTATTCTAAGAATTCTTTTCATTATGGCATCATTTACAAATTTAATAAGATTATTTCCTTGGAAAAGAGCAATATGATGTTAACAAGCTTTAAAAAATATAGCTGTTCAATTTAGCTCTGATGTAATTTTACAAAAACTGATTAATAATAAAAACTTTTTAGGATCCACAAAGAACATTGCAAACAAATCCAAGGTAGGTTGTTTTCATTTTGAGTTATTTTTGTTAATAATTCTCAAGATGCTCATGTTCACAAACTAGTCAAGAAATGTAAAATAATAATATATTTGATGACTTCTAAGATAACTTTACATATGCCTTATTACAGACTCTCTCACACAAAGTTCCAGTTATCAAAACAATCATTACTTAATATTTTTTTCTTTTTATTCTTTTTATTTTAATCATTGTTACTTTCAGAGTATTAAGAAATAGCAGAGATATTGCTTTGAATAGAGATTACATAAGGATTAAAGCTTATGGTATTCTTAATTGAAGGCATCATCTTTAATATTTTAGATTTATGGATATAGCTACTGCTTTCAGTTTGTATATTTTAATACTTTTCAGTCTTTATTAAGATATATTATATTTTTATTTTTAAAGATTTCAAAAAAAAGTTATAAAAAATCAAATAATTTAAATATCAAATTAAAAATACTTATTTGATATAAAAGTATGCATTTAATTAATTAGAAAATCTTATTAGCACAATTATATTATATTAAATAGAAAAAATGTTTTTCTTATATTATGGTGTATTAGCTCAAAAAAATTATAAGTAAGTTTTATTGGATTTATTAGTGAGGTTGAGGCCGAAGTTTTAAACATAAAAACGTGTATGTCAGATGTTCAGCGCCACTTTCCTGTAAGCCTAGAAGTTTGACAATGGTGTTTGGAATGTCGAGCATGATTCCACTGACTATCCAAACACCATTGTCAAACTTCTAGGCTTACAGGAAAGCAGCACTAAACGTCTGACATACGTGTTTTCGCATTTAAAACTTCGGCCTCAACCTTGCTATTGATATCAAAGCATTTCATACATCTCTACATGAGATATTTTCTGAGTTATTAATGTGCAATAGCTTATTTGAAATATGCGCCTAATAAAAAAATTAATGAGAGTAGAAGTTTATTTAATATTAATATTTTCAGTTACCTTTTTTGATGCCATAAAAATAAAGCCTCACTCATCCACTCTTCTGGGTGGGGCAGGTGACAATTCAAAATTTCAAATGAAACAATCCCAATTTTTTTTTATAGTTTTGGATTTTCTATTAAAGAATAATTTTTTATTGAGAACTTTTTCCCAGAAAAATTATAATTTAAAAAGTTATTAGTGTATGTATTTATACAGTTTAAAAGATAGCTCATGAAAAATTGTATTTTTATTAGACTGTTAATTAATTTTTATTTCCTATTGTTTCAGTTACTTAAAAACTGTTTAAAAGAGATGTCTATTTTTATCATTTTAGTAATTGAGAAACAAAAAAAAATCAGAGTGGTTCCATTTGAAATTTCAAAGTTGCCTTTTCTCCTCCATCCAGAAAGGGAGGATGAGTGAGGGTTTATCCTTACAACATTAAACTTTTATTTTTATTAGAAGCATAAATAATATGAGTAATTAACTTTTAACACCTTACATGAAACATCCTGTATATTTATAATAATAATAATAATAATAATAATAATAAATTGTAATCAATAAACTTACAATTCAGGTTTACAACCATTTGGAACAGGAAGGGTATTAAAACCCTTGACATATTCTAATACTTGATTATTTGAAAGTCCTTGATAAGGAAAACTTCCAAATGTAATTATTTCATATAACAAAACACCATAACTCCAAATATCAGATGTTGGTGTAAATATTCCATCTATCAGACTTTCTGGTGCCATCCACCGTACAGGTAACATTCCTAAATATGTCAAAAATTGTAAAACGTGCATGAAATTTTTACATGAAAAAATTTTTGTAAATGATACCTCGTTTATTAAATCTGTAATAATCTGAATCAAACATTGGTCTACACATTCCAAAATCTGCTATTTTGACTGTTCTACAAGCATTTACTAAACAGTTTCTGCAAGCCAAATCTCGATGGACATACTTCAGTTCAGCCAAATAGCTTAATCCTCTTGCAATATCTAATGCTATATTTGTCAGTCTCTGGTCAGATACTTCTTCAGATTTCTCTCTCTCTCTATCATTTACAAGATGTCGACGGCCAAGTAAATAGGTTTTTAGGTCTCCTACATAAAGGAAAATTAGTTATGTAAAACTGCATGATGACATGATAAAATCATGTATGATGCAAACTTTGTTAATCATATAAAATGTATCATACCATATAGCATAAATTCCATCACAGTATAAACAGGTTCTCCACTTGTGCAAACTCCAATCAACTGTACAATATTCTTATGATCAAACTTCTTCATCATTTCAGCTTCACTCAAAAAATCAAGCTATATTGAAAATACTTGTAGTTAGTAACTTCTAAACAAAAAAAAAATATTTTTATAAATAAAAAAAATGAATAAGGTATAGAATTTATTGTTTTGGTGATAATTTTAACAAAATATAAACTAAGTATCAGTGCCAAGTGCTGTGCAGAATTAAAATGTAGCTGTAAGTAGCTATGTAGCTTTGTCACATTTGTAGACTGTCAGTATATGTATACTGTATATTTAAACAGTTTCTGACTATATGACTTTACACAAATATCTAAAATCATTGACATCTCTTTCTGCTCCTAACACAATGAAGTTCTATAAATTAAGACACTTGGCGGGTTTCCTCATCTTTATTTAGTTGATACGTGTGAAAAAATGACATGTTTTGGGCTCTTAAGCCCCTCTTCAGCCAACTAAAACATAAAAAAGGGATATAACACACACACATGAAAAATACACAAGTTTTGTAGAATTTTTTTTTTTAAATTATTGTGATTTAAACATACCTATGCATACAAGTTTTATTAATTGAAGTGACAGCTTACTCTCGATATTTTTTCAGTGACATCAGCTTATTCTCAATATTTTTTCAACCAACTAAAATATTAGGAGAGTATACGACATATATATACAAAACTATACACAAGTTTTATAAAATTTATAAAATTATCTTGATTTAAAGCATACCTTGAGTACGACCGTTGTTAAAGTTGTACACAGTTGATTATACTTTCCACTTATAAACCAGTTTTGTAAAATCCTTGATTTAAAACATACTTTGGACTCAACAATTATCAAAATGGTATACAATTGATTATGCTTACCACTCATAAATCAGTTTTGCAAAACCCGCCTTACAAAATCTTTACTTCCTTTGATACGCATTGACAATATAATACAAATTTACATATCTGACGTCTATTATATTTTTTACAGTGTATATGATTGTTGATTTATTTAACATTTTAATATTTAATATTATAAATTATTATATGAACTAATAATAATACGATGTCTTGAAGTTGATAAACATGATTAGCATTTAATGTAAATTTACATATTATTTGACACCTACTACAATATTACAGTTTTTTGTTATTGTTGATTTATTTAACAGTTAAATATTTATTATTATAAATTAGCACATTGATCACAATAATAATACAATTTTTTGAATCTAGTGGATACAAGTGGATACAATGTGAAGATAAAAAATTTTATATAGGTGAAACTAAACGTAAAGTTAAAGTAAGATTGAAAGAACATATAGCTGATTTGAAATATCGTAGACTAAATTCTGCTTTTCATGAACACTGCCTTTTAAATAATTGTAATATAGACAAAAATAATNACGATATTTCAAATCAGCTATATGTTCTTTCAATCTTACTTTAACTTTACGTTTAGTTTCACCTATATAAAATTTTTTATCTTCACATTGTATCCACTTGTATCCACTAGATTCAAAAAATTGTATTATTATTGTGATCAATGTGCTAATTTATAATAATAAATATTTAACTGTTAAATAAATCAACAATAACAAAAAACTGTAATATTGTAGTAGGTGTCAAATAATATGTAAATTTACATTAAATGCTAATCATGTTTATCAACTTCAAGACATCGTATTATTATTAGTTCATATAATAATTTATAATATTAAATATTAAAATGTTAAATAAATCAACAATCATATACACTGTAAAAAATATAATAGACGTCAGATATGTAAATTTGTATTATATTGTCAATGCGTATCAAAGGAAGTAAAGATTTTGTAAGGCGGGTTTTGCAAAACTGATTTATGAGTGGTAAGCATAATCAATTGTATACCATTTTGATAATTGTTGAGTCCAAAGTATGTTTTAAATCAAGGATTTTACAAAACTGGTTTATAAGTGGAAAGTATAATCAACTGTGTACAACTTTAACAACGGTCGTACTCAAGGTATGCTTTAAATCAAGATAATTTTATAAATTTTATAAAACTTGTGTATAGTTTTGTATATATATGTCGTATACTCTCCTAATATTTTAGTTGGTTGAAAAAATATTGAGAATAAGCTGATGTCACTGAAAAAATATCGAGAGTAAGCTGTCACTTCAATTAATAAAACTTGTATGCATAGGTATGTTTAAATCACAATAATTTAAAAAAAAAAAATTCTACAAAACTTGTGTATTTTTCATGTGTGTGTGTTATATCCCTTTTTTATGTTTTAGTTGGCTGAAGAGGGGCTTAAGAGCCCAAAACATGTCATTTTTTCACACGTATCAACTAAATAAAGATGTGGAAACCCGCCAAGTGTCTTAATTTATAGAACTTCATTGTGTTAGGAGCAGAAACAAATTGCAAATCACGGTTTCATATTAAAAGAAAACATTGACAATATTAAATAAGTGCGAAGTAAGTTTGTTGTTTTCTGTAATCATATTATTTTTTTAGTACTTGTCTCTGACCACATCACTGAAAATCAATAAAATAGTTATTGTAAAACAGTTCTAATTACTTATTGATTTAATCAGTATAAGTGTTTTGTAACAATTCTTGAACTTAGGATTCAAAAGTTTTTGCAAAATAATGCAAGTGGCAAGAGATAAAGATGACAGATTGTTAGTGAAGGCCTCTGGTCATCCAATCAATTTCTTCTGTTGTAAAGTTGAGTGTTTGGGATAAAATTACATACATCAATCATGTATCTATTTTATTTGTCAATGAATGATGTCTATGAAAATTCACATTTATAAAATTACAAAAAGTTATTTTTTTTAAATCAGAATATACATATTTACTACTATTGTCTATAATTTCATTAGTTGTTTGCTTATCATGAATGATTGAGTGATCTTTTGTGTTATCCACATTTCTGTGGGTTGATGTATTTGTTAGGCTAGTTTTAATTTAATAAGTTCCATTACTGTTTGAAGAATAAGATGATTATATATTTATATATAGATATTTTGTAGAATTTATGTAGTTGTTATCACATGTATTTTAAGTTTCATAATTATGTAATAAGTACAGATGATGAAATGGGTACATGGCACGAAGGGAATTCATCTATTGATATGACTTTCCAGATCTAACAGTCAGTGATTGAAAAGTCATTGAAATGCTTTGTTGGCTTTATCCTGTGAGGAATTTAAAAGTATGCTATAAAGAACAAAGGCAGTATGTACTGTACCTATCAAGAAAGGTTATGTTCTACAGCGTACCCAGGATCTGAACTAGAGGGGGGGCAATTTAGTTTCTTTGATTGCAATAATAGTAGTGAACAGCAAAATAGTTCTAAGATTTTATGACAGATGGCTCTAGGCTCTAGTCTAGTCACAATATTCACTATTCAAACCAATACTAAATTGATATGTCTGTGCTATGTGTCTATGTGTCAATTACACTTTAATTTTTCTTCAAGGGGGCAGCTGCTCCTCCCTGTCCCTCACTGGGTTTGCCCTTGGATATGTTACAGTAAAAATATAGTACTGAATGATGATGTGAATTATCATTACATTTTCTTCATAGAATTTATCATACAGTCATTTTTTACAAAATAATGTTTATGTGGTACATTGATAAAATTCAATGGTTGTTAACAATACTTACCATTCACAGTGCAAGAAGTGAGAGGTATTTTGGAAAGTGGCAATTGAAGTGCAAACGTGCTACTGCCTTTGATAGGTACTTCTCCACATTATTATTCTAAAACTAATCATATAGAGAAGACTAGTAGAAGTCAGACAAAGCAAATCAGTTGTTCTGAGCATGCATATTCACACATTAAGGAAGCTAACCTAACATAAGTATAGAATAGAAGCATAGACTTTAAGTATAGAAGAAGCTGCTAGACTGATTGGTCTATCAACTTTGCAGCAAAGAAGCAACAATTTCTGGTTGAGTGTCTAAATCATACAATTAAAATCCTTACAAATTAAAGTAAACAATAAATAATAAAAGGCTTTGAAAAATCAGTTCTGCCAGGTAGTCTGCTACACAAAAACAAAATGGTTCAGCATGAATCAGCTGATTTTGTGGTGGAAAGATATACATATGAGAAAATGGCTTTAATCTTTACCCTGTGGGGAGTGTAGTTGTTCCCTTTACAAGGATCCACTGCAGTGGCCATTCTTGAGATATTTTTTTTATTGGTAACAGATTTTTGATCATGAGTATTGCAACCATTAAATATAAAAAGCATAATGCAGCATTTTAAGTGTGGCTGCTACTCCTCTCTTTTTTAAACATATGAGTACCCTTTATGCTTTATTTTGAACTCTGCATTATGTGTCTTCAAATGGCATAAAAAGTATCATTTAGTATATTGAATATAATATGAGCATTTTTTGTCTGGTGGATCCTAAAACTGATTCAAATTGATTTAGTTTAGTACTTTCCAGCAAGCACTGTTAATAAATTACATTTAAAGATATATCGAAATATTAGAAAAACAGTATGCTATTAGGGCCTGTAGTTTTCAAGTTTTTTGTTTGGTCAATCTCACTTCAACAAATACAGATTTGGCACTTTCTAAAAGTGCCAAATCTGTATTTGTTGAAGTGAATCAGTCAAAAAACTTGAAAAGAATATGTAGTTATTATAAATGACTATATAATATTTGGTTGTTCGGAAAGTAATTTCATTTTTTTCCGTGGAAAAAAACACATTTTTATAATAAATAAATATTTTATTGAATTATATATCGACCATTTTGGTCAAATACCTGTTGTCATCATTTCTGGTATTAGCATGATTTCACATTCATACAAGTTTTGATCATTGCTTACAAAAAACTGATCCAAGTGATTTTTGACATTGTCATTTCAAGTAAATGTCTTACATTTAAAAAAAATTTGTATAGATTGGGACAAGTAATAATACGTGTGTGCTTGATCTGGCAAATATGATTGGTGTGATAGCACATCCCATCTAAGTTATAACAGTTTCTGACTAGTTACCAAACTTGTGTGAAATTTGACATTATCGTGGTAAAACACTACACCTGTTTTGTTGATCAATTCTGGCCGCCTTTTCTGTTTGATGATATTACTCAATTTGTTTACTCGATGGCAGTACACTTTCGAATCAATTGTTAAATTGTCTGGTAAAAGCTCCAAAAAAAAATTTCCTTAAAATCCCACCAAAGAGAGCATCTCTCTTTAAGAACATGTGGAACCCATATATCAAGCTTTGAAACGAAACCAATTTGTTTCAAGTAATCATAAACAGTTCAATTTGACAAATTTAATCTCTTAGTGATTTCACGTGTTGTTATTCGGCAGTTTGCTTCAATCAGTACCTTTATTTTGTTTTCATTGGCTTCAACTGGCCATCCAGAACATGGTGCATCTTCAATACTGAAATTGCCAGAACGAAATTTTGTAAACCAGTTTTGGCACTGTCTTTCTCTCAACACATCATCTCCATACATGTACCACAATTTTTTTCTTGCTTGAACAGCATTTTGATTTTTTGGTAATAAAAAAGCAAAATATGCCAAAAATGATGCTTTAGATCTTCTGTATTTGATGGGACACAAAAAATAAACAATTGCACAGAATCAAACAAAATTTTTTACAAGTAAGCCTTAAAATGCTAGCTGTCAATATATATAATGATAATACAGTTTAGAATGAAAATGGTGAGAAAAATACAACTAATCTGTCTAGTGGTAAAAAAAAATTAAATTAACTTTCCGAACAACCTAATAGTATACAAACTTCAAAGTTTATTTAATCATATGCTCAACATGACTGTCTTGTTTACTTTGGACATAATGTAGTTTTTAATGCAAGTGTTGTCCAAAATGCAATTGAGAATTTCCTTATTGACTTGTCTGACACTGCAGGTAATGGATAATGGATTCTTCAACTTTTTTTTAGAGTGAGCAAGACAGTTCTTTTAGATATCTCCACAATTTTTTTTCTGATTTTCTAACAAATCACTGAATTCCTTGGTGAACTTCATTCATTTCAGTTTTATTTGTTTTGTCAAAACCCACATGATATTCATTTTGTAAGGAAATATATGCAAGTCTATGCAGAATAAGCTTAGTTGTTTTTAAAGATGTTCCATGCTCCATTGAAAGTCTTCAAAATAACTTTTTTGTTGATCTGTTCACAACACTTTCTTGAATATTTTCTGCCATGATTCTGAGTTGGCACTTGGTATTCATGAAGCTTTATATTTACTATAGATATTGCCTGTTTATTTAAACTGTTAGACTATCTAGCCACAAACTCCAACCAACCAACCAACCTTAAACTGTTAGAAAGGTAATTTGGTAATACAAGCTGGTACTCATAAAATTTCATATTTATTTCTGAATTTTCATTGCATATTTAGAATTGATCTTAGTTCAATACACCATATAAAAGCCAGCAGAAAATAGACACAGTATTGTTAGTTTAGAAGTATCCATTTTTAACATGTAACCATAGCAACAACAATTAACAGTGTTGCCCCAAAAACTTTGAAGTTTATATATTAATATTATGTTGTCATTTATAATAAAAAGAATATGCAGTTTAAGTTATTAACAATTGTGTTTTAAAGTAAACATCCTGTACCAATAAAATGGTTTTAATTTCTTCTTTCTAGAAAAAAGTATGTCTAAAATATGTTTATTTGATCATATATTTATTTTTCTTGTTGAATAGTTTTTGAATAGATGTTTTATATAGTACTTGTTGGAAAACTATTCTATGTGAAGATTGAAAAATCTGCAAAAATGTTATCATCATATGATTTGCTAAAGAATCTAGACAATAAAGTGTCATAACAAATTTTGATTTGCAGAATACTAGCATGCCAATTATTGGCTACTTTTGAAAGGGTGCCAGATTTCCTGACAATACAAGTTATCAGTTGCTGGATTAACAAACATCTACTGTATTAAGTTTAAACTAATAATTATGGATGTTTTCACTGTCTTATTATATTCAATAATTACACATTAAATTAATAACTTTTAAATATATAATCGTGTCATAATGTAATAAATTTTAATAAGTTTTGATACAAGCAAAATTAAATACCAGTAGTAAATTAAAGCTAAATTTTATGTAAAATTCTCTGAGTTACAATCAATGTATCTAGTCAAATTCTACCATTTTGAAAACCTACAAGTATTATTATTCCTTATCAACATAAAAATATTATTCCCATCAAAATTTATATTTTATTATATCTAGATCAATTTCTATATAAAATTGACATGGCATAAATAATAATCTTGTCTAACATATGAATATGTTAGACAAGCTTATTATTTTCTTGTCTAACATATTCATATGTTAGACAAGAAAGATTTACAAGTTTAAATATATCTGAAAAATGCTGAGTGGCTTTAAACTCATTTATCAGAAACATTAAAATTACATATTGTTACGAGATGTATTGAAAATTAATTTTAATAAATGATTTCTGACAATTTTTGTAAACAAAAAGTAAAAAATTTATTTATACTTACATTTTCAAAAGTAGGTTAAAATGTGTTTGTATTAAATTATAAAATAGAAACACAAAATCATTCTAATAAAAGAATTGTTGTGGGTATAATTTACCATATAACTTATTTAATTAATCAAAACAATATATAGATTATGTATAAGAAATATTGTGAATAATTATAATCACATTATTTCATAATACACATATATGAAACAGTAATCAAATGCATATCAATATAAATTTAACTATTATTTGATACAAAATACCACTTTTATTAAAAAGTGAAGATTGGTTTTACACAGAAGTAAGATAATTAATTAATTCTTTAATCTCATTTTTTGTATAATATTTTAAAATTTTTATCAATAATTCTAAATTTTTTTGTATTAATACTTTATACTTAAGACAAAGTAAGTATACATACTTTTTCTTCTACAGTAGCCCCAATTTTTAACGTTTTTACAGCTACAGCAATCCATCCTTTATCAGTTATAAATGCTTCTCCTCCATATACTGTTCCAAAAGCACCCTCTCCCAGTTTTCGATTAATTACTATATGATCCCTAGGCATTTCCCATTCATCAAGAGTCAATAAATTACTGTTTTTGATTAAACCTAATTCTCTCATTCTGGCTTCTGTAGATTTCATTTTTTGTTCATATCTAAATATTAAAAAATATAGGTTTTTATTTTATTCTTTCACATTATTTAATAATAAATTCAAAACATACATACTTATGTTTAAATATAATAAAAATAATTAACATCAGAACTGCTAAAATGAAAAATCCAAAAAGATTTGCAATGACAATAGCAATTTCACAACTAACACCAAGTGCTTTTCGCAACAATTCTAGATGACATTTACTGGATTCTAAAATATAGGATAAAAGTGAATAATAAGAATTAGTACTTAGTGTTACATTAAATTTCAAAATAATTAACATTTTACCTTCTGAACCATCATTTGGTTTTTTTTTATCTGCTGTAAGCCATACAATTGCAGATTCATTTAATTCTAGATTGCCAGAATCACTTCCTTCTGGTGTATACAATCCTATTTTATATGTTTTGTTATCACGCCATTGCCACACCAGAATTTCTGAAATACGACTAGAACCTTCAAAATAAACATGGCCTGATACTCCAGTAAAATTAGTCTTGTTGAGTAGTTCTGCAAACCGCCTAAAAGTAACAATTAGTAGAAATTATAATGTTAGTTTATTTAAAATTTAAATTTAAAATTTAAAAAATTCTACCTAGATGTTTCATCAGAATGGAGATTTGCAACATGTGTATGATTCTCTTTTAACAAAGCATCTAATGCATAAGCATAAACCCAAACAGCATCATAAGCATATCCACCATACATACTAGTTGGCCTATTCTAGAGAAAAGAGAATTGAGATGATAAATTCATATGTATATAATTATATAAATACACACATAATTATGCAATTTCTTAAAAACTTACAGTGGTTTTTGCAATTTGTTTATAATATTCTTTCCATGCTCCAATGCTTTTTTGTTCTTGCATTATTACATCGTCATCACCATAAAATTTATAAGCTAGACTCATATGACCATTAATAGCTTCCATCATTTGTTTAGTTGTGCATTGCACATTCTCCTGACTGTATGACATGTTACTATTATAAAAATCAGTATCAAACCAGTTTTTTTGAAACCACAAAGGTAAAAACCATTGATATCCATTTCGTGCTATCATACCCTATCAAGACAGAAATATCACTTTTAGTATTATTTAAAATAGTAAGTTATGTACTAATCAAATGAAAATGATATAAATCAGAAACACATTATATCATTCATTAAATAAAGAAATAGTACTAATCAAACTATTATTCTTCCCATTTGTGTCAATGCACCTCATACAGCAATGCTGTATAAAACTTATAAAATGGCTAAAAGATATGTATAGTGGAAAGTATTTCCAACACAAATAGACCACACTTTGATATCATAAGAGTTATATGTTACTGTGCATTTTTAAGAGACATATTGAGAAATGGCCAAAAGAATAACAATAAATGTTTGTTATTGATTTTATAATTTATAAATTGACATTAATTAACATAAATTAGCATTTTATAAATTGTTAAGAAATTATAAAGATAATTAAGATATCATGAATTTACCATACACCTATTGAAGATCAATAATTCAGGGTGGATGTAAAGTACATAGATTGAATGTCTAGATCATCAGATGCAAGAATTAAACAACAACTGGGATATTACAAAAGAGATGATTAGTACCACGTTGGCAGCTTATACTATGTATCTAAATGTGCATGTGCATTGGAAATGTTAGCACATGTTTAAAGAACTTGGGAGTTGTTGAAAAAATATTATATGCATCCCTAAAATTAATATACTTATCACTTCTGCCCAAAAGTATATTAATTTCAGGGATGTAGATAACATACTATATACAGTATATGGATTGGAAATTGCTATATGAGGAGAATTGTCACAAATGGGAAGAATAACAATTTAATTAGCACCTCTCTTTAAATAAACTGATATAATTTTCAATTACCTGTTTATATGCTTCACACATAACAGACCTTGCTGCATAATCATAAAAGTCACCAATAATAATTTTTGCCTTTTTTCCTTTCAAATCTAATAAATATTGTGTCATGTTGTGAGAAACGCGATCCCGGGGAAATTTGCTATTTATTATGAAGTTCAATCCATTTTCTTGCAATAAGTTATGGACTAGAGATATATATTCTGGGTATTTTTGACCATCCTCAGTTAATGCAGCAACACGGTTCCAATTTAGCTGTTTAAATAACTGTAGATAAACATGCCTAAAGAATAAAAAAATAAGTTTTTTAAATTTAATCTACTTAAAAATACTAAGAAAATAGAAAATACTCTATTTTCAAATATATAAGAATAAAGATATATATAAAATAGGGATGAACCGAATAAACACTTTTGACCAAATGCAAACAATTATTTGAATATTACTGTTAATGAATACTGAATATTCAGCTGAATATCAACTGATTTCTTTGGAACTTAACTGTAGAATAGATGACTTAAACTCTAATCCTTAGAATAAAGTGACGGAAGCATCTTCTGTTCAATAATAAGTATTATGTGTTTTTATTTTTAAAAAATTAGTGTTTTTTACTTTTCTTCAAACAATAATAATTTTTGCAACTGAAGTCCATCATTTTATGGCAAACCCAAGTAGTGTATTTAGTGAACATATAGTATGTTCAGCAAATTGCTGGAAGTATTTATGATGGACAATAAAATTCCTTACTTCTTATTAATGCAGGACCATTAATGTTTCTTTATTACAATTTATCACTTTTGAATTGCGATTATTAATAAATAATAAGAGTATATTTGTTTTGGAAAGAAATAAATAACAATAATTTTAAATATCTGTGATCTTAAATATTATTTTAATTCTAATTTGTATTATTATTTTCTCTCTCTCTCTCCTCACACTAAAATGAGATTATTTGGTCAAATAGTTCTACTTTGTGGAATGATTCAGCCCAAATATTAAAAACATATGTTTAATATCAAATATTGAGTACATTGTGGCCAAATATACCCAAATACCAAATAATGCCAAATATTCGGTCCAACTCTATTGTATGCTAAATGCTAAAATTTAACTACTTTAATTCACCTGAACTGACTATTTTCAGGAATTGTACGAAAGAAGTAAGGGTATTTATCTTGGTCATTGATTAATGCTCCTTCAGCACTATAACTTATAATAATAGTGTTATAATGTTTAGCAACTCCAGCTATTGGTTCGACTGTATCTGAACATGCTGGTCCTAAATAAGATAAATTGTTTTAGATATATTGTAATAGCATTGTAAATGCATAAGAATATTTTAAACAATAACATTACCCAAAATTCCAATAATATCTTTGTAAGTGGAATTTGTCACATAACCAATGAAACTTTTCATAACTTCATCTGCTGCACACTGTCCATCATTAACAAGTAAAGTAAGTTTGTATTGATTTAAAATATTTTGATTTTTATTAACATCATCAATAGCAATTTGTGCCGCTGTAATATAAAAGTTTATTTTATTATTATAAATGCCTGTACTTTTATACATTTACAATTACAGTATTTACTGATAAAACAGGAAAAATACAAAAATGAAA
This sequence comes from Centruroides sculpturatus, assembly GCF_000671375.1. Lineage (NCBI taxonomy): Eukaryota > Metazoa > Arthropoda > Arachnida > Scorpiones > Buthidae > Centruroides > Centruroides sculpturatus. The sequence goes on from NW_019384455.1 coordinate 146,616, forward strand.
TTTACTTAGTGTATTCATAAAGTAAGTTCTGGCCAAGGATTACATCAAAACTGTAACTTCCATTACTTGGGAATGGGAATTGGGTTTTCCAAATTCTGTGATAAGAAATACATAGAACTTGGAGTCCTGTTTGCAGAACTACTTTCATACAATGTTGTAAAAAATTGGTTCAGCATTTTCAAATGACTGTTTATTTGATAAAAATCTCCTCCTGAAGATGGCTTTCTTCGTATGTCCAAATTGATGGTAATCACTAGTCTATACTACACATTGCCTATACCATTGTTGAATGATTTAGACAGGAATACTGGGTTACCTGCCATATAGCTCAGATTTCTCCATTTAACTTAGTAAATATTGTGTATTTAAATCTCTGAAGAAACACTGCTATGGGAAGAGGTTTTTATCAGATAACAAAGCAGTTAATATAGTCCAAAAATGATCTCATGAACAGGACCCGGAGTTCTATGCATGAGGTACAACACACTATCTCCCACAGTGTTGGGATATATGTCAAATATGTGAAAGTATAGTATAAGTAAACATCATGCTACCACAATACTCAAATAATGGAAGTTTGAGTGAAATAGTTCTTGATCAGAACTTACTTTTTGAGGACAAATGTAATAAAAAAAGTTGTATATCTAAAAATAAGGATTGAATAAGAATTGAACACATATAGAAAAATATATTTCCTTTTGGACTATACATATAATTAAGTCCATCTTCATTTGTTCCTTCCAGAGCCGGCCCTACCATAGGGCAAACAGAGCAGCTGCTCCAGGCGCTAAGTCCTAGAGGGCGCCTCAGTGGTAAAGACAATTAAAGGAAAAAAATATTTTTTTCACTTTTTGTTATTTTAATTGCAAGCGTGTGGCCAGTATGTGAATGGCCTTATCTGTTGAGACACGCGTGGGTTGCGTGCATGAGCAGGGTTCCAACCCCGGGCACCATAATAGGATCTCGCTCCATCCTAAAACTTGCCTCAGGCCGGCACTGGTCCCTTCACACACTTTGCAGAGGCAATAACAAATTTACGGCGATACCGACCTTTTATTCGAGGCTACATGTTCACTGTCCAATGTAAATGAGTTAAAAAGTCCTGTAGCGGTGGCTAGCACAATTATTAAATTAATAAATACATTAAAAAAAGTTTTTGCCAGGACGAATTCACATATAGAAAAATATATTTCCTTTTGGACTATACATATAATTGAGTCCATCTTCATTTGTCCCTTCACACGCTTTACAGAGGCAATAACAAATTTACGGCGATACCGACCTTTTATTCGAGGCTACATGTTCACTGTCCAATGTAAATGAGTTAAAAAGTCCTGTAGCGGTGGCTAGCACAATTATTAAATTAATAAATACATTAAAAAAAGTTTTTGCCAGGACGAATTCACATATAGAAAAATATATTTCCTTTTGGACTATACATATAATTGAGTCCATCTTCATTTGTCCCTTCACACAAATTTTTTTTTTTTTTTTTTTTAAAGAATTGAACAGTTCAAAAACATTACATTTTTTTCATGATTATAGTTCTCTATTAATAACAATTATTACTATTTAAAAGATTAGGGCACAGGATAATGGAAAAAATAATTTTAAAAAATGTTATGGAAATTGATTTTTAATTTTATAAAATATTAAAGAGCTTAATATTTTTGAATTTGTAATACAATTTTTTATCGCTTATTTTTTTTAAAATATACTTTTTTATTATAAGTTCATTAAAATCAATTTATATAATAATAATTATACAGATTTCACTGACATTCAAATAGAGTTTGACCTAGACAAATGAGAACACTTCACATAAAAAGAAAGGAATCTTAAAGAAGGATGATTTTGTTCTCAGAAATGAAGATGTTATTGAATCCATGGATGAAGGCAAAGTCTACAGATATTTAGAATTCCATAGATGAATGCTTTCCAGATGGCATTTTTATTATTAAATCAGGGTGCAGTAAATAATCCTCATTTTTGTCCACCACTCAAAGAACATGCATAGATAAAACAAAGACTAATAAAAGAATATAACATCAGACTAATCTCAATAATAACAACAAAGTCAAATGCAAAACACACATTTCATTGCAGTACTGACATATTCTTTTGGAGTTATACATTGGACACACAAATAATATTAACAAAACATAACAAACATCACCCTTCACTCTAAGTCATCCATATAAAGGCTGGCTCTTCCTAGTAAAGAGGGAGGACAAGGCCTTACAGATATATTAAACCTTTACTATAAACAAATACAGACACTGTGAGTTTTTTCTACAGAAAACAATAAACATCACAATAACACAAAGCAATAACTCTTGCAGACAAAAACAGTACACCATTAAACTTATACAGCACTGACCTATAACTGATACAATATAAAAGAGACATAGACATAATCATACATTCTTGGGCTCAGAAGGAGCTCTACAGTAGGCACCCTAATGATCTTATTTGGGATCATGTTGACAGAACTGCATCAAACTACTGGCTGACTCAAGGATGCTTCTTTGGAGAAATGGAAGAATGATTGCCATACAAGACCAGGTCACAAATACAACAAACTATAGGAAACACATTTTAAAGACACAACACATACAGATAATATTTGTAAGAAGTGTTACATCGTGCATGCAAGCTTTCAACACAAACTACTTACATCAACATAACAAAATAGCAAATGTAATACATCAAAAGCTTGCACACAAACACAAACAAACAAACTACTACATGCTCAGGAACCATATTATAGATACATGCTTCAGATGGTCATAGAAAACAACACTTGCAAAATATACTAAGACTGCCATAAACCCAAACAAAAACAATTCATCAAAATAGACAGACAAAACAAAATCAAATACAACATAGACATAACTGTACCAAACACCCAGAACATACCAAAGTTTTCAGTGTATGTATTATGTAAATGTTCAGAACTCATCCACAAGATAAAGTATCTGTGGAGAACTGATGAGGTATGTATTGTGCCAGTAGTCTTTTCTTGCACATGAGTCATACTACCATATTCATTACACAAAAGTCTCAAAACATTAGGGTTTCACAACAGCACACATCATTCTAAAAAGAACTGTCATATTAAATCCATCACATCGGAAATTCTTAAACACAAATACATAAACAAAATTTTTCTGTAGTTATCCCTTGATACTTTGGTACTAAGCATCAATATATATGCCATGCAAGAAACATTCCAACAACACAGCATAATAACTGAAAGAAATGCTAATAAAAATACAAACCTGGTATTACTCCACTTTGTTGCCAATAGGTACCATTCATAGGAAATATTCCACCAATGTAAAGAATTGGCTTTTGTAAATAGGTTTCAGGAACCCATTCATGCCAAGTTTCTTGATTTTGTGTAATCCATGTACAAGCAGTTCCAAAAATATTAACTCCTCTTGGTTTTAACTGAGTGTAGGTTTCTAATAATCTGAAATAATCATCTTGACGGAATGTCATAGCTCGTATAGTTTGATAGATATCTGGTGCATTTGTTTTAATCTTAGACCAAATGATCTGAAAATAAAGTGAAATTCAATCTGAGCTACTGGCATATCATATTGTTTATAGCTAATAAACTTTTTGCTAATAATATATTTATGAAATTATCCAGAATAATCTGCATTATGTTTTGAATAATTGTTAAGTAAAATATCTAATAAGCATAGCATTAGAATTACATAGTGATGGTCAAAGTTTGGACTAAATAGATATACAATGAAATTTAATAAGTATTAAATTTTATAAAAATTAAATTATAAAAACATATAATTTTTACCATTTAAGTTAAGAGAATAAAATCAATTTTAGTCATTCATAAACTATAGAAGCAAATATTCAAATTGAACCAGTCATGAGTTTGGAATAAGATAGAACAAATGGAAAAAAGTCATTTAGTTAAAAACAGTTTATTACTTTCTATTCATAAAAAAACTCAGAAATACAGGCAAGACAAGTGGGCACAAAATGTTTAATTTTTGCATGGTATTACCTGTTTCCACACAAGCAAAGTTCCAACTGAAAAGCTGGAAGCCTTGGGTTGTACTGTGGTACCTCACTCCTTATTCTCTTGATTGATACTATTAGACTATGTACTCTTTGAAAATATGAAAGAGACTCTGCACAGACAGAAGTTTACAGACTGTGAATCTGTCAAGATTGTGGTCTGTCAATGGGTTTGGTTTCACCACAAAAGATTGCATTGCTGGAGCATTACAAAAATTAGTCAAGAGATGACAAAGCTATATTGATGTTTATAATTATTGACATACCTTCTTAGGACTGTCCTTAAATTATAAAATGCAGTGTAGTTATTCAGATAATCATTACAATGCATTACAAAAGGCAGGGATGTTTACGAAAATGTTACGTAATGCTAGGACTCCACACTTGGATAACATAATGATTCAGTTTGATAGTGAACCATATTGCTTTATCATTGCTTTTCATGTTATACATGTAATTAATGAAATAATATAGCATTCATTCCCAAGCTGTGTATTATTGCTTAGCAAAATTAAAGGGGTTGATCAACGATATGTGTGACAGTGTTTTGGAGTATTACAAGAGATGGGATGATAGTTGAAAATTATAAAAACAACATTATATAGATTATGGACAATCTCTTAAAAAAATACATTTGAATGAAAATCAGTTATACTTTTTCTTTATTCATTAATATATTGATCAATATTTTCATTTTCATATTTTTTTATTGTTTTTATTAATATGGTTTTCTTTCTAGCAATTAAATTTCTGCTATTGCACACTTATTCTGTTCTTTTTTCTTTTCATCTGCTTTTTAAGAAACTTACTCTGCTTTGTGTGTACATTTTTTTCAGAAAAATTTTAAACAGTTGTCAGTTTATATCTGGATAGTTCCATTAGCATTTATTATTGCATTATAAATTTTTTTCCTAGTTATTAAAGAATGCTTTCATAAATTGAAATCATGTTATTATTATCATAACTGAAAATTCATGAAGACTACAGTGGAGAGTATTGAGCAATTGCACTTCCATCTTTTCAATATAAAGTTTACCAAATGTCCATAATTAAGTATAGTTTCAATCAGTTCTGAACATGCTTAATAAATTCATGGATGATCTGCTGAACAATTATAAAAGTTTCATATGAAAAAGGAGCAAAAAAGCAATTATTATTTTTTTTATACTTTATTCTTCATACTTCATACCATATATTCATACATAAAACTTGCAATGGCTTATAACCCACAGAAAATTGTTATAACCCACCCCGTCAAATAACCTGTGGATATGGAGTGAAACTGCTCCATAGGCACATTTGTAATTGCAATACTTTCGGGCCCATTGCACAACCCATGTCCTCTTCAAATAATTTTTTAAACACAGATAACCCAAAGATTACATGCACAAAAATATGGCAATAGTTTTTAATAAATAATATATAATCTGGAATGACACTGTCTTATTTATTGTATGAGCAACAATAATTTCTGAATGAAAAAGTAGCAGACCTAATTTAAACATAATTGCATCAATATTGCATAAAGTATTGCATCAGTAATATAAACAACATAATAAAATGATGCATTAAGAGCTAGAGGATATATAGATAAAATTCAATATCCATAAATTTTTATGGTGAATCTATTTAAATACTTAAAGTTTTGGTCAGCAGTACAATGTTTCAAAATAAGTTTTAAGATTTAAATCAAAGAATAAGTTTTAATGGTGAAAGTTATTACAAAAGCAATAGTTACTTACCTTTTCCAATTGATTAACATCATGTTCACAAGTTTTTCCTCTTTGTAATGAAAATTTATCTTCACAGTGGGGAAATGCAACATTAGTAAAATTACCAAGAGATGTAACTGTATTTGGCTTCCAATTATAAAATAATATTGGCTTATTTGCAGATGTTCTATCATGTACAATGTTTTCTAGATTTGGACCCACCCATAAAACTTTTACTAGTAATTGAAGATGATCAATTTCAGACTTTAAAACAGTAAAGGAAGATTCTACAGGGAAGCAAAAAAATATATTTTAAACTATATTAAATAATAAATCACAAATATATCAAAAAAGAATAATAACTAATAAAAAATTGTTTTTAGAAATTTTTACATGATATAATGAATTTTAACACATTTTAAATTATATGTTCATTATTATAATATTGAGTAATGGATGATATTGATTATAATTTTTATATTATATCTTTGTAGTTTAGTTATTAATGAGATAATACTACAAAAAATTAATTTCAAAAGAGAATTGCATAAAGTATTTGTGAAAACTTTGATTTACAGATTTCTTTTCCAACATTTTGATTATATTTCCTTTTTTTTATTTAATAATTTATTGTTGCTTCCACGCCATCATTGAACTTTATATTGGATTTTTAAAATAAAATAAAATCTTTCTGAATTACTGTTTGGCATTATGTATTAAAAATATTTTTAAAAGAAGTTAAGACTTTAGATATATAAATAAATTCTTTGAATTTTATAGAAAAATAATCCATAAATAATTGTACTAGATTATCAATCTAAATTTTTAAAAAAGTCGTAACTGTTTTATTTTCATTTAATGAAGTTCAAAGAGCTTTAAAAATTTATATATTACAATTTGATTAAGGAGATTTCATTACTGATAAATGGAAATCTATATAAATTTAGTTGAAAACTTAGAGCAGATATTAATCACTCTTATTTGATTGAACTTAACTTATAATAGGATCAATCAAATACAGTAATACCCCGAACATACACGATAGGTGGGACCGAGCGATAACTGCGTAAGTCGAATTCACATATGTCAGGGTATAATTTTGCAATTTGTGTAAAATCCAAGTCGGATGTATGTAAGCTAATAAATGTTCTCATTAATCTTATCTTGTCTTTTGATTCGTTCACGGTTGCAAGAAATTACCACATAGAGTCTCTCGAGTCTCCGTAGATATAACAAGCACAGAAATAAATAACACAAAATAAATTGTAGCTATGTGTCAATTCCGCGCGACACATCCGAACATGTAAGCCGAACAATAGTACGGGGGGGAGCGAGTAATCAAAAGTTGCGTGGTGCTCAAACAAAAGACGGATCGACGAGATATGAAAATTGCGTAACTAAGGGTTCGCGTAAGTCGGAGTAGCGTAAGTTGAGGTATTACTGTATATGAGAAAATAAATACAATTTTTTAAAATCTTTATATTCTTTAGCTAATCAACAATGGCTTAATATAAATTTTGCTGAACAAAAGCACACCTATATATTTCTTTATCACACTAATATTACTCAAAAACATTTAGTTGTTAATAATATGGAAAATGATTTCACTTAAATCTTTTCAAACTTACAAATACAGTGGAACCCCAGTTAATGAACGTCCTGGTTAACGACCAAATCGGTTAACGAACTTTTATTTTTCAAAAATTTTGTCTCGGAACATAACGGTATTTTGTGTCAAATTTTAGTTGGTGTTAGGCATGCGTGAGTTAAGCATTGCTTTTTCGAGTGTTTGTGCTATACTTCTTTTTTCAGTTTTGTGATTCATATATTTAATCAATATGGCATCCAAGAAAGAAAAAAGTCATAGTGGCAATAGAAAACGACAATGCACTATTGCATTTGAGAAAATTTTTTATTAAAAGAGTAAGACAATCAACTTTAGATCAATTTCTTGTTCCTTACCGAAAGAGTTTGTTTGTTTGTTAAGTTATGGCAACGCAACACTTGGGTGATCTGCCTAGGGGAAATGCCTTCTGGGAGGTGTTTTTAAGGGAAACTGGCCCCTATTTAGGTGTTACAGACATGGAGAAAACCTGGAAAACGCCACATGGACAGCCCGTCTGAGCAAGGTGCAAACCCACGAACAAACTACCCGTGTTCAGGGTATGAAGACCGTTTAGCCACTGGTGGGCTTTCTTATCGAAAGAGACTTCGACTCAAAGAATCTTCCGATGAAGTGCTACCTGTTATTTTTTTGGAGGGATTTCCCTTCTAAGCATTAAGGTCTGTATATTTCCACTTTTCTGCCACCAACTACAACAAACGATATGTACAGTACAGTACTGTTTTATTAAACAAAGTTTACATGTTTGTTTCTAGAATGATAGATACTATGTTTTCCTACATTTTCATGAAAGAAAATCTACTGTATATTACAAATAAAATCACAAAAATTTCGGAAACTAGAACGGATAAATTGCATTTGCATTAATTTCTATGGGAAAAATTGCTTCGGTTAACGAACAATTCAGTTAACGAACGGAGTTGCGGAACGGATTAAGTTCATTAACCGGGGTTCCACTGTATGTAGTAATTGAGAAATATGAAGACCTTACATAAGATTACAAGTAACTAATAAACTATTAGACGTAAATAATTATAAATATTTAGGATATAGTTTCAACAAAAAATATATATTATATTATACAGTAGAGAGCAAAACTAGAATTGTTTTAGTAAAGAATATATTTATGAAAATGGAAAGGGTTTTATGTAATATTAACTAAATTTGCAGATTAGAGAAAGAATATTAAAATGCTATGTATGAAATGCATTATTATATGGTTTGAAAGTTACACATAGTAAACAACTATCCAATATATTCATATTGTTAAACAATCCCCAATATATAATCTGGCAGTCATTTGGTTTGAAAGTTGAATGTTATAAAAGATATAAAATAAAATGATCAGATATATTCAAAATGTGGATGTACTGTACAAAGAATTTAAGAATAGTTAAGTGCAAAGGATTACAAATAAAAAAGTATTATGGAAAATGAAGAAAAGAAAAGAATTAACAACTGTTATAAAGAAAATGAAATTGGTATACTTTGGATATATTCAAAGAAATTCAGTATACCATATCCTATAACTAAATGGAAAATGAAAGCTAATAAGAAAAAGACTTGATACACAAGGATGTACTAGAAGAAGAATCAAATTTTTGCTTATCAGGTATGCAATAAATGTACTTTGGTTGTTTTTCTCAATTGCACAAGAAGGAAAAATCTTGTAGGGATATATTAAAAGATGAATTAAGAAATTAGGTATATTAAAAATATCTTAGCAAATTCAACTTTTGAACAATAAACATTTTAAAAGCATTGTTATGAAATTTTGTAATTAGCATTCAGTTGTTTTTAAGCATAATACACTTAAAAATTATTATGAATGCACCTTGATTACTCTATTCCAGCTTCATTACCAACACTGGCATTTCATTTTCAACTATCCATGCCTGAAGATGGTCTGTTAATCAGGTTGAAAACAATTAGTTTTCTTTAAACTGCACCCATTGTTAAAGATGCATTGATTAATTTGGCTGAGACAACAGTTACTAGTTCATTCTTATTTATATGATTTTCTTTATTGTTAATTTTGTTAAAATTTAAAAATGTTTAATCAAATAGGTTAGGGAACATTTTTGTTAAGTAACATAAAACAACAGAAACCCTTTAAGATGCAGTCTTTTTATTTAAACTTCTAATGTTTTCAATCTACTTTATTTATAAAGTAGACTGTGCTTGCCAGTTACATCACCTGGAACTCGAAGCAATTCTTTGCTTCCAGACGTATTTAAACTTTAGATATACCCATGAATAATTGCATATGGTTATATCTAAAGTTTAAATATGTCTGGAGTGAAGAATTGCTTGGAAGTCCAGGTGACATAACTGGCAAGCACACTACATAGTAAGAGGAGGTTGCGGGTCCCACTCTGGGCTAGTTCTTTTTCCAGACAGTTCTAAATTATTTAATAAATTATCTAAATTAATAATTATAATTTTTAATAAGAGATGGTGTCTAACATCTACCTCTAATACAAATTACTTTTACTTAATATCTTATCATTAATAATAGCAAATTTACAGCCTGATTAATTAAGGCAATTATTTGGTTGAGTACCAAAAATTACATTAAAATAATGATACAGTGATTTCCATAAAATTGGTATAAAGAATTAATAAATTTGTGAGCAATATTTTATTTTTAAGACAACTGTGTTACATTAATCCTCAACACTATTAAGGATAATCTAACATTCTATAAAGGGATAACCAATGTTCTGGAATGTCCAGAATTGGGTGATTGCATAGCTGTATGCAGTTAATAAGTACAGATTTCCACATATAAAGTACTCATTGATTTTTATTCTGTTTGAGGAACTGTGTATCGGCCCAGACAGGATTAAAATTAGATGTTAAAGCTAATTTCGATAGCTCAGTAGTCTGTTTACCTTGTCTTATATCCTTCTGATGTTCTTTCAGACAGCATGCTAGTGTTCTAGCCATAGTATGTAGTAACGTTGTTCTGTATATCTTTATGAGTTAGTTGATAATCACCTGACTTTTTACAAGTTAAAATTTTGCTACGCTAGAGTATTCTGGAGGATGGGCTTGGGTGTAACCAGGACCATTAGGTTGTATGAATTGAATAGTCTTGCAATTGTTAGTGAAAAGCTTGCCCAAATAAGAGATAGTTCCACCCACAAATTCTCTTTTCTTCTTAGTAAATGTAGTTTAAATGGGGAATAACAACTGTAACAATGTGTGTCTAGAAATTTGAACTTTTGGCCTATGTACAACTGGCATCCACAGTGGTGGCAGCAACTTATTCTAATTCTGTTAAGAGGTATAAAGATATCCACATGGCTTGGCAGGCATTGATGGACTCTGAACTGTAATTGCTAAGATCTGGTTACCCTACAGGTGTGCATGCATGACTCATATTTAGAGGATTTGATCCCAGGATCTCGAAAATCGGGATCCCGGGATCCCGACCACTTTTCAGTCCCAAAATTTTCGGGATTAAGTTTTCCTAATCCCGGGATTTTCGGGATTGACATCATTTTAAAAAAATTGCAAAATAGACTGCATGAAGCGAAACGTTCAGTGCCAGTGCTTTTAACAGAATTGCTTGCCTATCATTTTAATATAAAATACAAGAAATTTTATTCCAAGCAAGCAGCAGAAATTAACCAAGCGGGCTTGCGATGCTTGCTTGGAATAAAACTTCTTGTATTTTCAACTAAAATGATAGGCAAGCAGTTCTCACTGGGTTACTTGGTAATATACTTCATTTTTGTATTTTTGAATTTTCGCGGGCGCCAATCGATTTTCTGG
>NW_019384455.1:158540-167605 GCF_000671375.1 Centruroides sculpturatus
TATATATTTTATATTTTTTATTTTATAAAAACTATATGTTAATATAGATAATTTCCTAACATTAGTAAGTGAATTTAGAAATAAATTCACTTACTAACTTCTATTTAATCAGAATCATTTTATTTCTTACTTATATTGATTTTCCTCTCTTTAATAACCAGTACAGCTAAATTGTTCACCCATTGTCAAAAATAAAGAAATTTAGTTATGTACACAGAAACATCTAGATACTTATGTTACCATTATTTTATCTAAATAGATATATTCAAGATTTTTTTCACCCATGTTATTTTATATGGATAAAAATTTTTTTACTTTAGTTTTTTAAACAGTAATTTAAGTTTTTAAAAAGTTTATAAGTTTAATTACTGTATAACAACACATACATCAACAAAAAAAAATTTTATTTGTTGATGCATAGATTGATTTTTAGGCTTTCAACATTAACTTGAGATACCATATTTAATTTATGCCATCTTTAGCATTTTTTATTTATATAATTTGTACATATATATATTATTTTTTAAAAAGCAAGTTTATGCTTTGTATCACTTAAATATAAAATTTACTTTAGTTTCAATTATACTAAGATTTTGATTTGTTAAGTATATTTTTGTGAATAATAATTTTTATTAATTAAAACAATGTGCATTACCTGAATAATCAGAAAGCAGTGTAGCACAAATTACATTTGGTCTTCTGCATTGAGGTGGTTTATAATAACTATTTTCGCATTCTGGAAATTGGCAATAGTATTTTTTGTTATTATAAAATGCATAACGCTTGAGTTCTTTTTCAGAAATATCAAACAGTGATGAAATTTCCTCCTTCTGGAAAGCTCTCCAATGGTCAAGAATAGTATTATTTTCTTGCCATAATTTATGTACAAAAGACAATGATAGGTACCAACCAGTCCTGTTAATGCAAACATAAAATCAGAAATTAGATTTTATTAAAAGTTAAAAATAAATCTAGTATGTGATTCTTATACCTTCCAATTGGTCCCAAAGGACCACAGTCTGCTACATTTCCTGTTTGAACCCATTTTTCAGTGCTATTTCCTGGTCCCAGCCATACTTCAACATTTATCATAATATTTGGTACAAAGTTTTTTGATTTCTCTGGACATTTTCTAGAAATATAAGATTGTGAAATTATTTTAAGTAATCGCAGGAAAATTTAATGCAAACAGTTAAAAAAAAACTTACTCTGGGATTTTACAACCAGATATCTGTTGTAAAGTTGAGATAGAATTCCCTCCTTCAGTGGAAACCAAACGAACATCTGCATATCCTAGAACTTCTTTTAATAAGATGATCAAAATTTGTGATACTAATTTATGTGTAACCCTGTTGCTTACTTCTATAGTAATATTAAGATCCCTTCCAACATAGAAAACTTTAGTAGGAGCTACATTGACTAGATGAAAAAATACATATCATTATTAATAAAATATAATTTAAAATAATCATTTAATTTTTATTACATATTAGTAAACTTTTTCAATATCAAATTTTTTACTTATCATTACTTATAAACATTAAACATTGTTTTCATAAATCAATAAAACAAAATAATAAAAATAATGAGAAAATAAATTTTATATAATGTTGTGTAATGAATCCCTTATAAATATTGGATTTACCAATAGAATTTATAAATATATGTAATAACTAATGACTATAAAATATACTGTGTCTGCCTGTGTATATGTGCATGTGTACATGAGTATTTGCTTTGTATTTAGAAATTTTATATTAAGATATTAAAATATGATGAAATGATACATTTTGTTAGAATGACCCTGTTATTTAAAATATGAAGTTATTTCAATGACTATTATAAAAAATTATCATTAAATTTGATAAGTTCGTTGTAAATTCGTAAAGTTTTTTGAATATGAAAATGCAAGAAATAAAACAAGATGAATTTATTATTTAAAAAGATATTTTAACAATAAGTATGATTCAACTTATTATTATTATTATAATAAAAATATTTTAATTAATTTTAGTAGCAAAAACATCCTGTTGCTTCAAATATGTCAGCATACTAGTGCATTTTGTTTAGTGTCTCAATAAAAAGTAATGAAATCAATATTTTCAATATTGATGCAATAGTATTTCAACATAAAATTAGGATACTGGAACCATTAGAAGCAATTCCACTGAATAAATATACAGAATATTTTTGATAATCATTGTCAAATAATTAATATAACATACAATAATGATAAAAATCTTGTAATCATTCTTCATTATCCTCATTTTCCTGACTGGATTAAAATACAATCAGGTTTATATTATTTATATAATTTTAAAATTATAGCCAGTTTATATAACTGCTTTAATGATGAAACTGATTTGAAAAAATTCAACAACTATTGATAGTTACCATTATTTTCAAGGCAGGTTGGTTCACTGTTGACAGAGCACAGAGGCAGAATCAGTGCAATCACCGTCCACCAGACGTTGATTAGCATCATAATAAGTCGACTTCCATTGTCATCAGAAACTCTTCTTCGAAGAGACACTGGAAAAAAAAAAGATTTTAAATTTATATGCTACTAAATGCTGGGCATTAACATCCTAACACATTCAAGGAAACCGCGCCTCTGGTTTCCGCTAACTTTCAAATCGCTTTCCCTAGAAATTTCAGGGAGGGCAAAATATTTTCGTCCAAAATAAATAGATACCTATTAATATTAGAAGCGATAAAGTATTGATCGTAAAAAAAGTCTATTTTAACGCCAATTTGTCAAATTATACTTTCCGGTTTCTTATTTAGAGCAGGGTGTTCCAACGCTTTTTGCGATTTCAGGACGTACAGTATTAATTATAGGCTATGCCCTGACGTTCAGGAGTAATAAATTATGAAATCATCGTTAGAATTCCTCAAACATTTCGGAAATTATTTAAAAATCCGGTATGGAAGGGAACCCCCAAAAAAACTGCACGAGTCATAAATTGAACCATATTGTTTTAGAAGAGTGAATGTAAAATATAATCTATATATAGAAATTTAATTAATAATGCAAAGTAACAATTGTAACAAAAATAAGATAAATTAATTAGTCAATTNTAAACTATTAGACGTAAATAATTATAAATATTTAGGATATAGTTTCAACAAAAAATATATATTATATTATACAGTAGAGAGCAAAACTAGAATTGTTTTAGTAAAGAATATATTTATGAAAATGGAAAGGGTTTTATGTAATATTAACTAAATTTGCAGATTAGAGAAAGAATATTAAAATGCTATGTATGAAATGCATTATTATATGGTTTGAAAGTTACACATAGTAAACAACTATCCAATATATTCATATTGTTAAACAATCCCCAATATATAATCTGGCAGTCATTTGGTTTGAAAGTTGAATGTTATAAAAGATATAAAATAAAATGATCAGATATATTCAAAATGTGGATGTACTGTACAAAGAATTTAAGAATAGTTAAGTGCAAAGGATTACAAATAAAAAAGTATTATGGAAAATGAAGAAAAGAAAAGAATTAACAACTGTTATAAAGAAAATGAAATTGGTATACTTTGGATATATTCAAAGAAATTCAGTATACCATATCCTATAACTAAATGGAAAATGAAAGCTAATAAGAAAAAGACTTGATACACAAGGATGTACTAGAAGAAGAATCAAATTTTTGCTTATCAGGTATGCAATAAATGTACTTTGGTTGTTTTTCTCAATTGCACAAGAAGGAAAAATCTTGTAGGGATATATTAAAAGATGAATTAAGAAATTAGGTATATTAAAAATATCTTAGCAAATTCAACTTTTGAACAATAAACATTTTAAAAGCATTGTTATGAAATTTTGTAATTAGCATTCAGTTGTTTTTAAGCATAATACACTTAAAAATTATTATGAATGCACCTTGATTACTCTATTCCAGCTTCATTACCAACACTGGCATTTCATTTTCAACTATCCATGCCTGAAGATGGTCTGTTAATCAGGTTGAAAACAATTAGTTTTCTTTAAACTGCACCCATTGTTAAAGATGCATTGATTAATTTGGCTGAGACAACAGTTACTAGTTCATTCTTATTTATATGATTTTCTTTATTGTTAATTTTGTTAAAATTTAAAAATGTTTAATCAAATAGGTTAGGGAACATTTTTGTTAAGTAACATAAAACAACAGAAACCCTTTAAGATGCAGTCTTTTTATTTAAACTTCTAATGTTTTCAATCTACTTTATTTATAAAGTAGACTGTGCTTGCCAGTTACATCACCTGGAACTCGAAGCAATTCTTTGCTTCCAGACGTATTTAAACTTTAGATATACCCATGAATAATTGCATATGGTTATATCTAAAGTTTAAATATGTCTGGAGTGAAGAATTGCTTGGAAGTCCAGGTGACATAACTGGCAAGCACACTACATAGTAAGAGGAGGTTGCGGGTCCCACTCTGGGCTAGTTCTTTTTCCAGACAGTTCTAAATTATTTAATAAATTATCTAAATTAATAATTATAATTTTTAATAAGAGATGGTGTCTAACATCTACCTCTAATACAAATTACTTTTACTTAATATCTTATCATTAATAATAGCAAATTTATAGCCTGATTAATTAAGGCAATTATTTGGTTGAGTACCAAAAATTACATTAAAATAATGATACAGTGATTTCCATAAAATTGGTATAAAGAATTAATAAATTTGTGAGCAATATTTTATTTTTAAGACAACTGTGTTACATTAATCCTCAACACTATTAAGGATAATCTAACATTCTATAAAGGGATAACCAATGTTCTGGAATGTCCAGAATTGGGTGATTGCATAGCTGTATGCAGTTAATAAGTACAGATTTCCACATATAAAGTACTCATTGATTTTTATTCTGTTTGAGGAACTGTGTATCGGCCCAGACAGGATTAAAATTAGATGTTAAAGCTAATTTCGATAGCTCAGTAGTCTGTTTACCTTGTCTTATATCCTTCTGATGTTCTTTCAGACAGCATGCTAGTGTTCTAGCCATAGTATGTAGTAACATTGTTCTGTATATCTTTATGAGTTAGTTGATAATCACCTGACTTTTTACAAGTTAAAATTTTGCTACGCTAGAGTATTCTGGAGGATGGGCTTGGGTGTAACCAGGACCATTAGGTTGTATGAATTGAATAGTCTTGCAATTGTTAGTGAAAAGCTTGCCCAAATAAGAGATAGTTCCACCCACAAATTCTCTTTTCTTCTTAGTAAATGTAGTTTAAATGGGGAATAACAACTGTAACAATGTGTGTCTAGAAATTTGAACTTTTGGCCTATGTACAACTGGCATCCACAGTGGTGGCAGCAACTTATTCTAATTCTGTTAAGAGGTATAAAGATATCCACATGGCTTGGCAGGCATTGATGGACTCTGAACTGTAATTGCTAAGATCTGGTTACCCTACAGGTGTGCATGCATGACTCATATTACACTTTCATTTATTTTTTCACATATACCCTTAACTGATCGCTCCGTCCCATCAGAAACTCCCTTTTCACCTGAGGAAGAACTCGCAGCAGTTCGAAAACGTTTGTGGTGAACTTTTTATTTTGTTTTTTCGTCACACCAGAAATAGGTTCTAGGAGTACAATTTTTGTAACACATCCTGATGTTATTGTTGTTGTTGATATAAAGATATATTCTTCATATTACTGTAGTGCACAAATTTCTGCATTTTTGTGTAAAGATGGTAGCTGCTATGATAATTGGATTTTTCTTTTAATTTTATGATATACTTTGAAGCAAAGAACTAGTTCCTCTCTAAATATGGCTAAATCAGGAACAGATATCACATATTCCTGATCTTTTTTTTTCTAATGTATATTTGATTGATAGATAGATGTTGGATAGATGCTGTACAAAAGATAATAGTTCCTGATATGTGCCTTCTCACACAATTAATGCATCATCTATATATCTAAGATTTAAAAGGAATAGGGGATGAAAGAGAAGTTGAGAATAATCTAGATTCTAAGTATTTTTGCTTCTTGTCTGTGATTAATGTATCGTGATATGTTGTAAATTTAGCTAATTTTTAGACTTATCATACTCAAGGTGTGACAAATGTAAAAATTAGCCAAATTTAGGCCACATTAAGATAAAATCTAGGTTCTATTCTTTCATAATTAATTATCATTAATATTAGCATATTGATGATAATGGGGAATCCATTGACATGCTCTTTTTTGAAAATAGTATTTATTAGCAAATGAAAATAATTGTTTCTAATTGCAGTGAATAGAAAGCTTTCCTTAATTTATTATTTGTTGGACTATGAGACCCTGTTCAACTAAGAAGATTTGAGAATAGAAAATACAAAAATAGGAAAATAATAATAAAAATGAATTTTTAATAGGGAACAGAATTTTTTTAGTTTCATTCACTTGTTTTGGAAGATACAGTTGTTTTTGAATGTTAATAACTTAAAAACATTTTACTTTAAATTGTTAAAGAAATTGATATTTATCATTTGAAAAAGTTTAAAAATAACTGTTTAGATATCATATGATTTAAACAGCCAGAATCACCAGATATGTTTGATTTCAAATAGCGATTGAATAACTGAAATTATTTAGGTGAAATATAATACAACTTGTCATGTCACAAGTGTGTTATGATTCACTGTCTTTAATAACTATAAATTCCATTTTAGTTATTCCTATAAAAAACTTATATCCAAGCAAAAATATCCAAAATGTAAAAAATTTCACCAAGTAAAAAATTTATGACAATTTAGATGACAGTCAAATTTTTTCTCAGGAGTTTTTCTTTGTTAAACACAAGCTTGGTGCTTTTTTACCCACAAGATTTTTTATCTATTATATTATTTTCTACATTTGACTTCAAAGTGTCAAGCTTATCTTTAACAAAGAAAAACTAATAAAAAATTTGACTGTCATCTAAATTGTCATAATATATTTTTTTACTTGGCACAAGTGTTTTACATCTTAGATGTTTTTCCTTGGATATCAATTGTTTTTGGTTAATGATTATATTATTACATCAAGTCCTAAGATGATGACACAGTACAGTTGGCATTTGGTGACTGCCTCCAACTGAATGCTTTTGATACACTGTTTAGTAAAATCATCATAAAAAGTTTTAATTCACATAAATTTGAGTGTTTGTTAGTCTGGATAACATTTTGAATAAAAATTATTCATTTCTATGCAATTTTATCCTTATAAGCATAAAATTAAGTGATAAAAGTAAAATAGCTCTATGAGGAACCTCTGAACTGTAACCTATTGACCCAGAAGTTTCACAAACACCTCATTGGTAACAAGAGATATTTAAGTTTAAAATTTGAGCTTTGTAGACCCAGTAGTTTTTCTCTATGAGTATCTGCAGTGTTGGATGAAGAAGAAAATACAGCATTTTTTGTGATTTTTGCACTTTTTAATTGCTTATATTTTGCCATTCTTTTAATAGAAAAATCTGAAATTTTGGACACTACATAAGAAAATAATTATACTTTGAATGAGAATTACTTTAGAATTACTTTAGGTGTTTGGGGGGCAAAGAAATGAACTCCCAAAAATTGGCAACTCTAATTCCGGTATATATAGTCAATCAGTGACTTTACTTGGCTTTGAGTCACTGCCATGACTCTCAATGTTTCTAGAATCTATTAAATTAAATTGATCTAATAATGTTATCATCTTGTTTAAATATCAAACAAAAATATTTTCTAATATATTTTTATGGATAACTCACAAATCATGCTAATATGACATTATGGTGTGATTTAGGTTACATAGGTAATATAATTTTATTTATTTTATCTATATTAGGAAATGTTGCTGGACAGCAGATCTACTCCCTTGATAAATAATAAGATCCATAACAAAAAAGATAAAATACATAAAAAGAAAATCAACCAACATAATAAAACATAAATGAAAATTGGACAAAAAATGTTAAAAATATTAAATACTTATAATGCTAAACATAAAAATTTAAAAACAATATAATAACTGAGATGGAGTACAGGATATTGCCATAAAATTCATTTGCATAAAGTGTGAAAGAATTGAAATGCAATAGAATATGTAAATAAAGGCATGTTTACAAACTATTAGGAAATATATAATAAATGTCAACAAGATGTTTTATAATGTAAAAAATCAATGTAAAGCATGTCTTCTACATTGTTCATGTTTCCAGCTATGTGGTAGAAAAAGATCTATGTGAAATATATAAGCGATAAAAAGGAGTAAAAATACAAGTGGTGTTACATGTATACTTTACAGGTATTCTAAGACGAAGGCAGGAAGCCGGAATAAAATCATTAAAATATTTATAATAGAGTATGCGATCATAGTATTTGATTCTTCATGCATATTGAGAAAACCTAGCCTGAACCTTGCAACGTTTGGATTGTTAGTAAACAGTAGATTAGTAGATTAGTTAGTTTATTTAACAATAAATATATCTTATCAAGTTCTTTCAAAATTTTAATTTTGAAAGAACTTTGACAAGGAAATTGGCTTAAACTGAATAATACTAATCAGAACTTATAAAACTTATAAATTACTTATGTAACTTATAAACTTATGTAACTTATAAATTACAAATTATGAGGTGTCAAATTGCAATTTATCAAATCAACTATTTTTAAAATTTTATTCTGTTTATTGTTTGTTTGGCATTTTTTTTTTTGTTTTCAATATAAACTAGCAACATGTACTATTCAATATTAAACACAAAATAAATGTACTGTACAATGCATTAAATTATTTTAGGTATTTTCCTTTAAATATCCCTTTTTATCATATTGTTATATTATGAACAGGCTTAAGAGATAGATATTTAATTAATTTTGGGCAATGATGAAATTAATTCAATTATTTAAAGTTTTATATAACCTAAATTATTGATAATTAATGTTAAGTAAATAATAATTAATTGATGTAAAATGAATAAATTGTTTATTATATAGTTTTTTACATTGAAGGCTTCAGAATGAAATAATTTTAAAAATTTACATTTTAATATGAAAATGTTAATGAATTGATTTTTTTTTTTTTTTTTTT
>NW_019384455.1:168287-216656 GCF_000671375.1 Centruroides sculpturatus
TATATATTTTATATTTTTTATTTTATAAAAACTATATGTTAATATAGATAATTTCCTAACATTAGTAAGTGAATTTAGAAATAAATTCACTTACTAACTTCTATTTAATCAGAATCATTTTATTTCTTACTTATATTGATTTTCCTCTCTTTAATAACCAGTACAGCTAAATTGTTCACCCATTGTCAAAAATAAAGAAATTTAGTTATGTACACAGAAACATCTAGATACTTATGTTACCATTATTTTATCTAAATAGATATATTCAAGATTTTTTTCACCCATGTTATTTTATATGGATAAAAATTTTTTTACTTTAGTTTTTTAAACAGTAATTTAAGTTTTTAAAAAGTTTATAAGTTTAATTACTGTATAACAACACATACATCAACAAAAAAAAATTTTATTTGTTGATGCATAGATTGATTTTTAGGCTTTCAACATTAACTTGAGATACCATATTTAATTTATGCCATCTTTAGCATTTTTTATTTATATAATTTGTACATATATATATTATTTTTTAAAAAGCAAGTTTATGCTTTGTATCACTTAAATATAAAATTTACTTTAGTTTCAATTATACTAAGATTTTGATTTGTTAAGTATATTTTTGTGAATAATAATTTTTATTAATTAAAACAATGTGCATTACCTGAATAATCAGAAAGCAGTGTAGCACAAATTACATTTGGTCTTCTGCATTGAGGTGGTTTATAATAACTATTTTCGCATTCTGGAAATTGGCAATAGTATTTTTTGTTATTATAAAATGCATAACGCTTGAGTTCTTTTTCAGAAATATCAAACAGTGATGAAATTTCCTCCTTCTGGAAAGCTCTCCAATGGTCAAGAATAGTATTATTTTCTTGCCATAATTTATGTACAAAAGACAATGATAGGTACCAACCAGTCCTGTTAATGCAAACATAAAATCAGAAATTAGATTTTATTAAAAGTTAAAAATAAATCTAGTATGTGATTCTTATACCTTCCAATTGGTCCCAAAGGACCACAGTCTGCTACATTTCCTGTTTGAACCCATTTTTCAGTGCTATTTCCTGGTCCCAGCCATACTTCAACATTTATCATAATATTTGGTACAAAGTTTTTTGATTTCTCTGGACATTTTCTAGAAATATAAGATTGTGAAATTATTTTAAGTAATCGCAGGAAAATTTAATGCAAACAGTTAAAAAAAAACTTACTCTGGGATTTTACAACCAGATATCTGTTGTAAAGTTGAGATAGAATTCCCTCCTTCAGTGGAAACCAAACGAACATCTGCATATCCTAGAACTTCTTTTAATAAGATGATCAAAATTTGTGATACTAATTTATGTGTAACCCTGTTGCTTACTTCTATAGTAATATTAAGATCCCTTCCAACATAGAAAACTTTAGTAGGAGCTACATTGACTAGATGAAAAAATACATATCATTATTAATAAAATATAATTTAAAATAATCATTTAATTTTTATTACATATTAGTAAACTTTTTCAATATCAAATTTTTTACTTATCATTACTTATAAACATTAAACATTGTTTTCATAAATCAATAAAACAAAATAATAAAAATAATGAGAAAATAAATTTTATATAATGTTGTGTAATGAATCCCTTATAAATATTGGATTTACCAATAGAATTTATAAATATATGTAATAACTAATGACTATAAAATATACTGTGTCTGCATGTGTACATGAGTATTTGCTTTGTATTTAGAAATTTTATATTAAGATATTAAAATATGATGAAATGATACATTTTGTTAGAATGACCCTGTTATTTAAAATATGAAGTTATTTCAATGACTATTATAAAAAATTATCATTAAATTTGATAAGTTCGTTGTAAATTCGTAAAGTTTTTTGAATATGAAAATGCAAGAAATAAAACAAGATGAATTTATTATTTAAAAAGATATTTTAACAATAAGTATGATTCAACTTATTATTATTATTATAATAAAAATATTTTAATTAATTTTAGTAGCAAAAACATCCTGTTGCTTCAAATATGTCAGCATACTAGTGCATTTTGTTTAGTGTCTCAATAAAAAGTAATGAAATCAATATTTTCAATATTGATGCAATAGTATTTCAACATAAAATTAGGATACTGGAACCATTAGAAGCAATTCCACTGAATAAATATACAGAATATTTTTGATAATCATTGTCAAATAATTAATATAACATACAATAATGATAAAAATCTTGTAATCATTCTTCATTATCTTCATTTTCCTGACTGGATTAAAATACAATCAGGTTTATATTATTTATATAATTTTAAAATTATAGCCAGTTTATATAACTGCTTTAATGATGAAACTGATTTGAAAAAATTCAACAACTATTGATAGTTACCATTATTTTCAAGGCAGGTTGGTTCACTGTTGACAGAGCACAGAGGCAGAATCAGTGCAATCACCGTCCACCAGACGTTGATTAGCATCATAATAAGTCGACTTCCATTGTCATCAGAAACTCTTCTTCGAAGAGACACTGGAAAAAAAAAAGATTTTAAATTTATATGCTACTAAATGCTGGGCATTAACATCCTAACACATTCAAGGAAACCGCGCCTCTGGTTTCCGCTAACTTTCAAATCGCTTTCCCTAGAAATTTCAGGGAGGGCAAAATATTTTCGTCCAAAATAAATAGATACCTATTAATATTAGAAGCGATAAAGTATTGATCGTAAAAAAAGTCTATTTTAACGCCAATTTGTCAAATTATACTTTCCGGTTTCTTATTTAGAGCAGGGTGTTCCAACGCTTTTTGCGATTTCAGGACGTACAGTATTAATTATAGGCTATGCCCTGACGTTCAGGAGTAATAAATTATGAAATCATCGTTAGAATTCCTCAAACATTTCGGAAATTATTTAAAAATCCGGTATGGAAGGGAACCCCCAAAAAAACTGCACGAGTCATAAATTGAACCATATTGTTTTAGAAGAGTGAATGTAAAATATAATCTATATATAGAAATTTAATTAATAATGCAAAGTAACAATTGTAACAAAAATAAGATAAATTAATTAGTCAATTATATATTTTGTGTAAAATTTAATTCGAAAAAATAAGACAAAACTAAAATAAATCAATATAAATTATTCACAAATATCTCGTATTTCTTGCAATTTTTATTTTTTAAAAAAAGTATTATTTTAAGCAATTTTATGTGATTATTTCCAAGTAAATAGATGCAGATAGAACATCAATTTATTATGGAACACTCGCAGACATAAATAACTTAACTTTATAAACGAAAATTTTATGCGATTTTCTGCAGAAAGTGCCTTGTTGTTTATACTGTTGGAAACAAAATTTCAAAAAAAAAAAAACCAATATCAGTTATATGCAATAGAAACAGTTTTCAGAAATCCAATTTAATCTATTATAATATTTATATAATGTCAAAGCGTTGATTTAATGAATGTTTTAAGATGTAAATATAAGGACGAAATATTTTAATAAGTTTTTGCAAATATTTGAACAGCGAATTTTTATTTTTATCGATATTTTGTCACATTTTTATAATGTTTGTTTGATAAAATGAATTGTGGTCACAGTCAGTTAAACAGCTGAAATTATCCAACAAGGAAATATAATTTAAAATAATATCTAAATTAAACACGCAATTTATATAAATAACGATAAGTCTTTGGTGGAAGAATTCGTTATATTTTAATTTTTTCGTCCACCTTCGAAAGAAATTCGAATTCGAAAAATGTTAAATCGAATGAATTGATATAGGAATAACAACATACTTCCGTAGTAAGTGAAGAACCTTTTGGCTAAAGTCCAGATGTAACTGTTTGTTTTAAGAGGAAGTGCGTCATATTTAATTCATTGTACGATAAATTAACAGTTGTATTTGGAAGCGAAAACATCGTCGTCATCCGTTATTCAATCGCTATGTTTTGAACGATTTTAAAAATTAAATCGAAGAAAATAAAATGAATTTGTTCGACTCTTTTTTTGTTTTGTTTTTTGTGAAAGGAAATTGTAACATTTCTAAGAAAAATTGCGAGAGTTTTAACAATTTAATGAGTACTTTTTGAAGTAATAGCTTTTTTCTCCCCCTTCAATTACTGAAATTATTCGAGTGATAAGTCATAAAATTTCTTCATTTTTTATTGATCGTTGATGATTGATTGATTAATTATCTTATGAAATCTAAATACTTAGAGTAATTAATGAGTCTGTACTAAAATTGAAGCTCGCTAAGATATCGTTCTACATTTGTTGAAGTAACAAAAGATATTCCTTCTCCCTTTCTTTAATATAGTAGCTTTTTTTTTTTTTTTTAAGTAAAGCAATGCGAATTAAGTTTTTCGTTCTTCTTTTTTCCGAAGTTTTACGAGCAGCTATACTTTTTACGATAAAGTATCCACGAAATCCAATTTTCTAAATGTTGCAATTTTAAAACACCGTATTCTACTCCCGACATAAAAGTTGATCAAAAATGTACTTTACTAATATCCGGAGATCCCTCTTTCATCTCGAAAAGGAGCTAATAAAAATGTTGAAGAAACGGAGAGTTGAAGGAACTAATAAAATGAAAAAAGTCTTCAGCGAAACAAAAGTTCGCCCATTTAATTATTAAAGCTATAAAACTTTTTATAAACGTTTTTATAATATAAATGCATAAATGATGAAAGAAGAAGATAACGTTTTTAAATTTTAAAATATTATTGTAATTCTCTTGGAATTAAATATATAAGTTATGGCTATCTTTAGTTGTAAGATAAGTCTCAATTAGATTTTATATCGGGAAGAAAAGGAATATTTGATAATTCTACCACAGATTTAAGTAGAGGTGTTCTCAAATTACAAGAAGTAAATCGATATTCTATTTTAAAATAAGGAAAGATTAGAATTTAATAGTTATGAAGTTCATCAAAATAGTCTCTCGAAAAAAATTTTAATTTAATTAATCTTTGATTGAGTAAGCCGTAAAATATAAAAGTTTTCGTGTAATTAGTTTTTAGTACGAACGTCTAATATATATATTTTATTTTTAAAAAAGTAGATTCTTCGAAATTACTCTGTCTTAAAATCCAGAAAGATCTTTAAAATAAGATTCGAGTCTTGAAGAATGGATTTATTTTCGTTAGAAAATGTCTTTTGATTTTTTTTAAAGACGATTTTATTATTATTGAAAAATATATTCTTATATTTCAAATCATCTAAGTGAAAGACGGTAAGAAGCATAACAGACCTAATCATTTTTCAAACGAAAGCCGTATTAAGGAGACAAATATCCGTTTGCAAATGATTATTAATTAATTAATGATTGTCTGTTAATGATTTTAAATTAATTTATAAACTTATGAATTGCAAATACAGTAATTAAAATTTAATCCTAAAATAGAAGACCCAATAAAAATGAGGTAATCTAGTGTTAAAGGTTGTAATTTTATCCGAGACGTTTAATTTGGAATATTAATTAAGGTTTTTATATTAAAATAAAAAACATTATTGTTATACTTAATTTAACATATTCATTTCTAGTTATAGATTCCTCTGAAAATTGAGTTTTGCTTACGATATTAAAAATAACAATGTTAAAAATCAATAACATTTTAAACTTATTCGATATCGAACTATTTAAAAATGCTTTTAAAAGAGTTTTACATTCATTATATAAATCTGTGCGCTCAATTGGGTTAATATATATTTTTATCAAAGCTGTTATTCAACTCAACAGCATTATATTATTTCCATACTTTATAATATTTTTAAATTAATGTAACATTTAATAAATTTGAAACTAGTTTATTTGATTTCTGTATAACAGATGGCACAACAAACATTTTTCTCAAGTAGGTAATCGCATGTGGATTAAACTATTGATAGTTTCAGGGATTAACTCTGCTTGCTGACAGATTGAAATCCACTACTTTCGTATTATCAAAATTATTATTAAAATGAATTTAAAACGCTTTTAAAACAACAATTTGATTTAAAAAAAAAAAAAAACAGTATTCTTAGAATGTATAGAATTGTAACTAAATTAAATAATTTTAGAAGAGGAGAAATATTATTTTTTAGTAAAAATACAATTTTATTATTGTAAAATTTCGTTAAAACATAGAAAGAATTTCTTTTTGTTTTAAAATGAAAATGTATTGAAGTTAACATTTCAGTATTCTACATTAATTTCTAATATATTATTTGCTTTTCAGAATTATTTTGTTGGAAAAATTTTTTAAAAGTTATTTTTATAACTTATGTTTTCGTGTTTTAAATTTTATAAATGTCTTATGTTATTCTTTTATTATGCATTAAATTTATGAAAACATCTTTTAGCCTATTCAAGTAGATATAAAATATATTACCGTACACATGAAAGAATTTATGTTAGATACTTTGGAATTGTCAGCATATTTGATCGAAGTTAAGATGTGTTGAAGTATCCCCCCTCATTTTTTTTTATTCAAAATAAAAATTTGTTGTTTATTTTTAATATAATTTAACTGCTTGAATTTCAATAGAAATAAATTTAAAAAATCGAAAATTTAAGATTGCAACAGTGAGATTTTGCTCAGTATTTTAAAAACCTTATGAATGCCTGACTTGTCTAATCTTACCAAACTTGGTAAAGAGAGAGTACGTTGGGCCTCTAAAACTATTTAAAAAATTTTAAGTCTCCTCAGTTTTCGAGATATTCATCTAACGCTTACGGACAGACAAAGTATAGAATGCTAATATAAGCTTTTTCTTTATCATAAAGCTAATATTGTTTCATGCAATTTTGTCGAAAGCATATTTTCCTAGAAAAACAATTTTAAATACAAATTTAAATGCATGTTTTTTTTTTTTTTTTTGTTTTATGTACGACTTATTTAAAATGTTTACAATACGATAACGTCTTCGAAACGTTTTTCCAGCACGCTAAATTATTCAAAATGATTACAGGTTTGATGCTTCAAACGCTCTGAATATTCTGTTGCGTGCTATTCAGGCTATTTATTATTCTTTCAGATTTGCGACGGATATTTCTCCATTCCAAATATAAAATTCTTATCGATTTAGATCTATATTGTTAGACTGAAACTGAGAGATTGGCGTATGTTTCCAACATATACTCCTCCCATCTTGGGTCGAAAATAAAATAGAAATATTACGAAAACATTTCTCTCGGATAACTTCTCTAAAACAGAAATAAATAAATAAATAAATAATATTTGAATTTAATAAATAAATAAAAATCATACGTAAAGGAATGACAAGCGGATGCGCCACAGAAATAAATAAATAAATAAATAATATTTTTAAATTAATGTAACATTTAATAAATTTGAAACTAGTTTATTTGATTTCTGTATAACAGATGGCACAACAAACATTTTTCTCAAGTAGGTAATCGCATGTGGATTAAACTATTGATAGTTTCAGGGATTAACTCTGCTTGCTGACAGATTGAAATCCACTACTTTCGTATTATCAAAATTATTATTAAAATGAATTTAAAACGCTTTTAAAACAACAATTTGATTT
The DNA here is from genome assembly GCF_000671375.1 of Centruroides sculpturatus. Lineage (NCBI taxonomy): Eukaryota > Metazoa > Arthropoda > Arachnida > Scorpiones > Buthidae > Centruroides > Centruroides sculpturatus. The sequence continues at coordinate 175,812 of NW_019384455.1, forward strand.
AAANTTTTATAGCATTGTATATAATTTAGTTTTATTTTTCCTATTTTTTTTTATTGTTGTTGAATAGGTGTGTATATATGTAACGATTAATACGATTTATCTGTTGCTTTTCTACAACTTTATCAAAGTAGCTACTGGTAAACAATTGATAAATAGAAGAATATTAAATATCTAAATAGATTGCAAAATATGGCTCCAGTCGGCTTAGACAAGACTATTGCAGATGCTAAGTCGATATGAAAAAAAATCCAGACTGTTGACAAAAGTTGCACATCTGTTCATCTATATTAATTTCTATCATCTCATATATTTATTGCTGTTTATATCATATTTTCTTTCTCGTTAATAGCTAACTACACGACTGAGCTAAATTAATTTTCGCTTAAATTATCCGAGAATTGCTTATTTTAAGATTAAATAACGGCAGTAAGCTGATGACGACACCAAAACTCGGATCCTGCTACTATAAAAAAATAAAAAAAAGATGTAATACAAGTAACTGGCGTCATTATATCAAATTTATCTCTCTGTAATTTGATAATATCTAAATCTTTAAACTGTGCAAGATAATAAGTAAAAAAGAACAATTGCCTTATCGTTAATAATGCCGTATTGCACATTAAACGAGTTAAAAATTATCAAAACAAGAGTGCGTATTTTATTTAAAAAAAAAAAAAAAACAGATTATGGTTTATTGCAAAATTTGCAATATCCGATCCGGTTAGTGTTTCGTCCTGTATTCGAAATACCTTTCAACATTTGTAACCTGTTGCATCAGTTGTAATAAACAGGAGATTAATTCGAGGCGGTGCCAAGTGGGTCAGAATAAATTGTAAAAGTTATGCATACAATTAAATGAAATATTAAAACGTTGTATGAGTAACACAGTTAACGAATAATCTACCCTGGATTATATAAATGCGGTAGAAAGTTTAATGATGATTGATTTTTTAAAAAAATAAATAAATAATTCAATATTTTTAGAAGGTTTAAAAAAAGCCTGAAAGATTTCCAAAAAAATAATCGAGTAAATTTTATTTTCTGATTAGCGTGGGTGTATTTTGCAACGTACGACTGAATCGAAACTATTAACAAGAGCATTCGTTTGACATTAAAACGGGAATGGCACAACCCACACGGAGACAATCTGGTCATAACCATAATGTATATTATTTAATGAGTTCAGTAAACGAATCGAACCTTAACCCGCTGTGCTCGAATGGTTGACACAATTGCATCCTCATTACTTGTACGAGCGCAGTTTGACTCTACACCTTACAACAACAGGAAGTTATATTCTTCCCAGTTGTTTAGAAATTCATCATCATCAGTATCGCCATATTTATCAAGCATCATTATATAATAATAGTAACAATAATAATTTTTTAAACGAGGAGAAAAACTGGAGACTTTGAAAGGACGCTGATCGAAAACTCTGAAAGAAAATAAACTCTTGTTTTTTACAATTTTTCATAGGACAGTACCATTTTATGACTTTTAGTAATATCAAAAACCAGCTAAACTCGATCGTAAAACTAAAATCTGGAAGCAGGCGCCGTCCTACTTTCAGACTGGCAAAGGAAGATAAGCTTCAGTCTTATAATAATTGAAAACAATACGAAGATAACATCGGAGAGACATTTGTTAGTAAGGAAACGAATTCATCGTCATCTGTCTATACATTATAACTACCGCGTTATTGTTTAATTAACTGACATTGAACGGGACTTAAAGGCATAATGCGGCACATCCTCCGTAAAATAAAAGTGTTCTTGAATGACGAAATTATGTACCTACGATGAAATTATCCGGAAGTGCACTATCTACACTCTTCCTGTTTACGTATTTGAATTTGACAACTACCAGCTGTAAGTCACGTGCCACGAATGTGTGTTTGCCTTAAGGAAAACCGTTCAATGTCAATCACGTGGCCTTTTATCAGCGTAGGTAGTTTCATTTTATTATGTTTAGCGAGTAAACAATTTTTATAATTTCGCAAAGTCGAATTATTATTTTCGTTGGCATCTTGGCGTTATCTAACTTCCCGGCGCCATTACTAGTTCCACCCCCTCTTAAAGACGATAGAACAAAGGTGAGTGACCGAATATTACTGATAAATTTTCCCCCATCATCTGGTGTTTGATTTTGACGTAGGGAACATAATTTTGCATGCAATTACCTTAAATTCTTTTGTCTTCATTACAGATTGATGAACTCGGAGGAAAAAAATTGTTTCGTTTTAAAAAGATTCCTACTAATTTACTATTTTTAGACATATTTAAAAATATCAAAATATTTTTGTAGAGGTGACTGAATTGTTATTTTTCTCCACAGAGAAGACTAAAGCTATGACCTTGTTTATTCTTAATTTGATTAAAGAACAAGCCCGATTAGTTATATTTTTAAATTCTCAAGTTCAACTAGTCCATAAATTTTATTGAGGTCACGTTTTGGATGAATTTCAAGATAAATTTTTGGAAGTATTCACATACGATTTGTAGCCTGTATCAGCATCGCCATCCATTTTATATGTTTAAAGCATCTCCTTCAGATCCGCTAAACATTCTTCAAAATATGCAAAAATATTCTTTATGTCCATATCTTACAGAGGAAATTATTCCCACATTTTATTATCATTATTATAAAATTTAACGTTAAATCTTTAACACAAAGACAGGTGTAAGTAAACTTTTTTTTTTTTGTAGCGTATCATTTCAATTAGATTTTTAAAGATTTCAGCAATCGCTAAGGTTATTCAAAGGGTATGAGAATATTCGCAGTTATTGATAGAACAGTGTGCTGCATGGTAAACAAGTGATAAAAAAAATCCCCTATTTAACAATAAGTTCACATACCTTTATGGAAAAAATATTTAAAAATATTCATGCCAATTTTTTTCTTCCATAAGCATGAATCGAGAACAAAACTGCTAATTGCGATGCAAACGTGTCTCGTTGAAAAGAGCAGTTATGTATCGCATAACAGGACAAGAATTAATAGCTGCAAACAGTCTGTAATCACTGTTTCGATGGGACTTATGCCAAAACTGCTGTCCCTGAAACGAATTCGCTCTTTGTTGTTGACGTCACTTTTTGGTCAGTGGTGGTCTTCGATAGCGTTCAGATTATTTATCTCTATCGACTATAGTTATGTTTCAATTCGTTATGAAATAAAATATAAAAATAACCTCGAAAAAAATGACGATAATCGCTTATGACTTCATAATATACGATGGGAGCAAACCAGGCTTCTGAAATTCAGTTATGTCTCCTCGATGGCGCCCATAACCATAGCAAACCGTGTCTTATAATGGCCGGTTTGAAAAGTAAAAAAGTGCAAGTCTTTCGTTCGAAAATATTTAAATTCTACCCACATAACTATAAAAAAGTAATTTCTTTAACTAGTTAAAGTTTCAAGGTCTCCCTTATTGTTCTATCAATGCCAGAAGACAAAATAAAAACGGAACACTTCATATCACTCTTCTGATAGGATAACGTTATAAAATAAATGCTTAAAATTAAATTTTCTCGCTAAGTTTTTGAATAAGTTATTATGAAAAATGATCGCCGGACAAATGGGAGGTTTCTTAAAATGCCAAGTAATTTTGTACAAGAAAGATTTATGAGCGAACCACGGATAGGGGAAACAATGTAATAATTTTTAAGTAAGTAATGCGATGATTTGTAGTTGCAGGTGAAGCGAAAATGACGAATATTGATCGTTCCTGTTAGTGATGTGACAAGTAATACGACAATCCACCGATCGAGGGGGAAAATCGATATCGAACTTTTCGGAGAAGAAACAATAAAATCAAAATCTCAAATTTCGTCAATTCCTATCCGAAGTTTCGTTCATTAAAAATTTATTAATTGGTTTTGGCAATAGTCTTATGTCCTTGGCAAAAGACACTAACTTATTTTACGATGGAAAATTCGATTTAATTATTAAATTTTTCATTAAAAGTTATTACCCACTCGATTAAGAGAACGAGCGTCGTTCTTCAAAATTTTCTCCAATGTATATTTAAAAGTAACATTTAGACACACGTTTTCCTATATGAGCGCTTTGGGTTATTTAACATGGGGCTGCCAGTTGTTTATGCAAAGCCAGAAACAGTTTTCGAGCGAACATTTATCGCCTTTCACCTACACAAACTGTTTTAGAAATGTCTGGCACAGTTCCGTTTTCCGAAAGGAAACAAAATCGAATGGTGACTATACCATAAGAAATTTTATGTAAAAAAAATCTAAGAGAATTACCTTTAGCCGCTATGTTTTTGGCATAAAATCATTCTAAAATGACAAATTGAAACTTCGCTCGTTTTGCAGGCTCTTCGTCTATACTATGAAAAAAAAATAAAAAATACGAAGCGGCTATTCGAGTCACCACACTACTTTTCGTATATAGCTTTTAAATCTAATCACCTAAAAATATGCTATAAAGTGGCTGGCGAATGGTTCCTTTTGACGTCAATTCCGATAAATTTCATGATAATTTGGTTCGACAACCGGTGACCACGTGATCGTCACTCGGCTGGGACGATTCTCCCTCGATCACGTGCCACTTTATGTCACGCAGGAACATACCTTCAGACATTCTTCGGACGTAATGTCATTGGAACGTATTTTATTTCTTGTTCCTATTTACAGCGTTATGGCACGTTTATGCATTAAATGAGCGCGAGATAACCATCTTCCCATACTAAAATTTATAAGACAATTAACCGGATATCTACACGTTTAAATCTTGATTAGCCATCGGAATCATAACAATCTCCACCTTAAATAGATTGCTTTTACGATGCAGACGGCTGTTATAAAATTGCAAACTTACCTTAAAAGCCGGTGGAGGGAATTAGTTTAAGTAGAAGAAGGAGAGAAATTCGTATCAAAGTTCGATTTTTCGGGGGTTGCAGCGCGAAATTCCTACGAACTAAGTCGCGTTCTATACATAGCAATAGTTAAATGTGGAAAAACCTCTTTTGACATGGAGGTTACACTGGAACACTTTAAAAGTGTCGCACGGCACGGACGAGGTTAGCGTTTTTGTCAATTATGAAGTTGTGACTTACCATTTAACTTTGATGAGGTACCAAAGCGCAATATCCGAGTTGTATCAAAACAACAAATCAGTGATGTCGACCCACTTCTATACTACTAGCTGGCTTTTGTGGCGACATCTGGTCGATAGATTTGGCATCGGTCCAATCGTCTAAAGTCTTTAATAAGTCTAGTGGACAAAATCAATCGTTAATCTCGTAATGGACGACGTAACGATTGTGTCGATAACCTAACTCAACATTGTTAAGACCCTACACTGTTTTGTTCTGTTTGATTTTTGGATGTGGAGATTGTTTGCTCAGTGACGTAATCCGTTCTTGTTCTCAGTTTTATTTTGGTTCCGTTCTTTTTTTCTTTATTTTTCCCGGTTATTAGTTTATATTTTGGGTATACGACCTTAAACTATCGTTAAAAATCACGCTGGCTTTTATCAATTATTTTTTATTTTTAGTTTGGGTGAACATTATTAGAATTTTAGAGTCAGTGATTTTATTTACGGTTCTGGCTGTAAACAAGAATTCTTTTTTGATGTTTCTCGGTTACTTTAGCGGGTCACCTGTCGGAGTATCTAGTTTTAATGCGGGGGGTTGTTAGATAGTTGTGGCAATGTTCCAGTTTTCATGGAGAAATAAACAACGCGTTCATGCACTATAATCCAGTCCAGCTTTAATTATAGGTTTACCATCAGTTATGCATCTAACGCGCGAAGAAAAACAGTTACGCTGCTGTTGTTTTCGGTGGAAATTAAGCGCGACTGTGCAATATCAAGCCAGAAAGATAAATAGCCAGAAGATATTCGATATTCACTTTGTATATCAATTCCTAACGCAGTCAATATGCAACTACTTCTGCAATATTACCTTTACTTTAAAAAGAAATAATTGACACTAAACTTATCTCAGATAAACTTGGCGTTTCGTTTCTAGAATTATACACATTTATCCTTGTTTCTTTTTTTTTTCCTTTAAATCAAAAGAACTTATTTTGAAAAGAGGACATATTTTATAAACATCTCATAATTAGCAAGCATCTGAAATTACCTGCTCTAATAACTAATTAAGATCTAGTTAATTTATATTTACGAGGATGTCGATTCCAAGATGAGAGAAATGACATGTAGAAACAGCAAGGAAAAGGTTAGATTTATGAGAGTTTATATTCTTCCTGTTTTGTTACAATTTGTACCTTCGTTTAATTTGTTTGCCTGTCAGTATATTTCAACGTTGTAAATTTTCCTCTCGGTTCTATATCAAAATATAAATAAGCTTATACTAAGCAAAATACCTACGTTATCTTTTATTTGTCGACTGCAGAATTCCCGAATATTTTCTGCAATATCTGAAGAATTTTCGAGAAAAAAAACGAATAAATGATTCTAGAAGATCTAATGGAAATTCTGATGGCATTTTCACTTATGATTTTATTTCTAGATGAATTTAACATCTTTTTTTTTAATCATGAAAAAGTTATACGGTTCTTGATTTATGCCTGACAAACCGAGTATGAATCTCTCTCTACACTTGCACTTAGCCTAAAATTTTACTTGTTTGTTATTTACGATTGTTTTGCTGAAAATATACAGGTTTATCGTGAATATCCGAAAAATTTTACCGTGGCATTAAGCGTGTTTTACATCAAAAAGTTGTTCTAGTTTCTTAAAATAAAAGGAAAGAAATAGGTGTAACTAATATATAAACTAGTTTTCGAAAACACGAATTTATAATTGAGAAAGAATTAATAAACACGACACAAATTTATAAAATCGCATCATAACATACACCTATTTTTAAATACTGTATTAGGAAATCAATATTTTTTAACGAAATAATTAATTTATTATTGAATAAAAAAACAGGATGATTCATGCATTGAGCAACCCGATTGTGTATAATTAATCATCAAAAGATGGCCTTTAACGATTCTCGAATAACTTAATTATAAATAGAAACCAATAAAAAACTTTATTAAAATTTCTTTAGGTTTCTAAAATCGATATCTAAATCAAAATTTCCAAACTTTAACACTCACAATTTAATAACTAATATAATTTAACTCGACGCTGTAATGCTTCACTTTCAAAACTTTTCGGTTATTTATCGCACAGGGGGAAAAAAAATATATTTACCGAAGAAATCTTGAATGACATTTTAGATAAAAGGAAAATTTGCAATGTACATTAAAGGGTTTTAGAGTTTAAAATAATAATAATTAATTTAATTAAATGAGAATTTATCCTGTTTCGTAAACATTATATCAGTAGAGATTGTGACCTTTCGCTCCTTTTTTTAGTTGCAACATATCAGCGCGATTAGAAATTAATTGTTAATAATTTCAACCAATAATATACAGATTTTTATTGTTTCTAACGTATTTTTTTTTTTACTAGATTAACGATGTAAAATGCGCGCAATACGCGATACAAAAAGTGATAAAAGAATTCGTAATCAATTGTGTAGAGGTTTGAGTTCCTAAATACTTTCAAATAACTTAACGTAGCTTCTAAACGAGTTATTTAACACTTAATAAAGAAGAAAACTGTATTAAGTTTGCTTTCGGCTCTATAGTAAAAGTAACGGAGAGGGGGAATGACGTCAGGAGTTCCTGTTTGAACAAAAGCAGCAGGAACTCTCGTAGGAGAAGTCTCTTCTTGATTAATGCGACCAGTTCGTGCACAATCGAAGGTCAGTTATAGTTCTATCTACTGTTTTCCTTCGTTTTTTCCCCCTTCCTACTGGAGTAAGTGACCTTGACGACACGCACCGCTAACCAACACGGGCCCGGTTATAGGAAACTGGAAGGTATCCAATCCTATCCGTTCCTACCGCATTGTTTGTGTATTAGAGATGCTTCGAGGAACAGGTTCCTTCGTTCCTCACAAGGACAGTTCGACAAAAATGTATTTCCAAATAAAAAAAAAAGTAACACTTTGACAAAAAAAAAAAGTCCGTCGGAGACGATATCGACTTATATTAAAAATAAAACATACAAGGTAAAGGGAACGAACCATTTTATCCAGCGAGGGTTGAACTAGGGCAGTGAAACTAAGAGACCCCTGTAGCTATCTATCATCTAGACTTTTTTTCCCTTCCACTCAACGGAAGCTCGTGCTGTCTCTCCCTCCCAATACGTGATACGTTTTGTAAAGGGTGGTGTCTATTTTCGGGCGTTGGTCGCGTTAGAAGTAAACAACGTTTATTACCGGATATACCAGTACTGAAACTTGTCTGGTATTAATTGCTGCGCATTTTAACTATTTAAAACAGTTAAACAGACAAGAATGCAGTCAGGTGTTCACCTTTGACACGTCGTCAAGACACAAGAGTCGCGTATGAGTGCATTTTATTGTGTAACAGTCATGCCACCTATTAAACTGGAAATAAAACTAATAAGAACAGCATAAAGTCCCCGAATACTAGGTTAAGGTTATTGACAATTTAGGAAAACAAATATATATACTTAATTTGAAAGAAATTATACACTTTACTCAGTGTATATATCAATAATTCCACTTTCTACTGAAAATGTTAATACCAATCTAACTTAAACTGACATAAAGTGAATGATTATAAAATCTGAAAATGCTGTAGGCAAATTTGATCTTCCTGCATACTATAATTATCCCGAGAGTAACAAATAAAGTCGACAAATATTAAAAACTGTGCACTCATCGGGGGGATATTCAATTTATAATCAGTTTGACAAATGTTATTCCTGTCATACAAACAACACGTCTCGAATGTCTGTTATTTTAGAAACATTATAACGAAATTTTCCAACTAAATAACTTTAAAAATGTCAATTAAAACAGAAATTTTCGCTTTCTAACCGGTTCCCACAATTTAAAATGTATAAATAATTTTAAATGTTGTTTGTTTGACACCGTTTTAAAATAATAAACTGGGTTAAATAACTGTTTTCGTTTTTTTCCTCGACAAACGGGACCTGAAAAATTGCAAGTACTCGAAAAAAAATCTATACATATATAAAAAACAAAAAAAAAAATATTCTAATTTTAGGACGTTCCTAGTGTCTGTCCGTAAAATTCTTACGCTTGCACGAAATGTATTTTATAAATTAAGTACGAAGGGAATTAGAAAAATCCCCAAATCAATTTTACAGAGATTATTTTTCAGATAATAGTCCAATATAACAAGAGGCAGTTTTAAAACAAAACGTCTCCAATTAGTATTAATGGAGGAAACCTATCCTTAAGGTTAATTGCTAGTGTTTAATGCAATTAGAGTGGTGAATTTTTGAGTGAAAACCGAGCACATACCTTACGCAAAACGAAATCCACGCAGAATGAGGAAGATGCTTCCGTAACGTCCTTCCGTTGTGACACGAATCGCGTTTGTGTCTGGACGAGGCGAACAGCCCAATAACCTTGAAGGACGTTCGTCCACGTGACTAGGACGTTGCGGATTTCCATTCACATCTTTAACGGATACAACATCCAGCATCCAACTATTCCTTTTTTTTTTTCTTTTTTCTTACTTATATAATGTTGTGTACGGAACAAGAGCGTTACTCGACGTCCTACTTATTTGTCATCCACTTAAATTACGACGGCTATTTTAAGTACAGAAATGAAATTAAACGTCGAAATTATTGTTAATTCGAATATAATTTATATTATAATAATTGTTACTGGTCTTATAATTAGTCCAATCGAAAAGTTATGAGTTATATCGTTACGTTTGGCGGCGAAATATCTGTTAAATAGTTTCGGAATCGAATCGAATAATTAAATTATTCGCCTTTTAAAAATACGTACGAATGATTTAGCCTTGATTTATTTAAGAATGTTATTTAAATAAACAAAAGTCGACGTTAAAATAAACAAAAACGATTAGATTTAATGAGTTTTTTCCTTCCAAAGATAATAATTATAGTAAGCAGTCGTTTTAAATAATTTATTTTTCGATTTTTATTATTTTAATTGCGTGCTGCTTTTAAACAAAAAGGAAACATTTCCTGATAATTTTCACTTCGATATAAGTCGATAACTACTTTAATTTTTCATTTCTGCGCCAATTATCTATTGTAAATTCGTTAATAAACACCAGTCCCGAAATCTATTCTTTCGTTTTTACTCAGGAGGAAACACGAAATTGTCGATTGAATAACACGTATCTCGAGTTACGAACATAAAAAATCAGTAAATAAGAGACGACACGATGGCAAATTGACACACATAAACACACAATTACATTTGGTGTAGTAACAAGGCGACAGCGACAGCGACAGCGACGACAAAAATACAAAAGTTGTGTATAGGAGACAGACACGAGCGATGACAAACCGTCACACGCGAGGCAAACACCAGATGACAAACTATTGAATATTGTCGGCAGTCAACAAACCGAAGCGGGACAAATCGCACTAGGATTATTCGGTCAATAACGCTCGACACATGTCCCATTGACCGATAAATAATATAATCGAGTGTTTATTAACTGTTTACCTGTTGTTGTTTTTATTGTTATTTATATATTTATTTTTTTATTGCAAAGCTATTTTAGGAAATAAACCGAATCGTAATTTGTCTGATGTGACAAAACGGGACACAACAACTTCTTGCCAGGTCTTTGTTTACTTTTTTAACTCGTTCTCCTTTCTAAATTTCGCAACTTCTAACTACTAAAAGTTAATAATAAAAACGATTCGTCAATCACAGCAAGAACCTAATTTTTAAATGGCTACCCGTAATTAATTTATAATCGTGTTTTTTAATTTTATTATTCAATATTAATTGATTATGAAGAACCGATAAACTTATCCACAGCGAAGAGGTTGTTTATTCCTTCTGACTACGGTTTCGAATCTCACTTTGGCATGAAATCTGTCTATTCGTCATCTATTTACGAGTATTTAGTTAGATAAGACTTCTAACCTCTAAAACTTGTGCAAAAACTCATTAAAACTTCGGTTTATATATAATTATTACTACTGCGAATGCTCTACGATAACTTCCGCCCATTAAAGACTCTTATCCTGTATTGTATTACAATACATTTAGCAAAAACTATTCCATAATGCTGCCATCTCGTATCGTTTACGTGAATTATACGCTGCTTGATTATCATTGATAATTCTTATGTATTTATTTATTTAATAAATACAGTATATAAATAAATAAAATTTGTTAAGTGAAATAAACCATAAGGCTTTAACGTCTGGATTCCGTTTAAAACTAATTAGTAATAAACGTTTTGGCTTTAAAGAAATTTTCGAAAGTTAGTTTGAAGACTGGCTGCTTGCCTCTATTGTTATACGTGGAGAAGAATTATGGGATGTCAAACAGGTAGTTCTGGGAATTTAACCTCCTCTGCTTTACAGCTTTATTGCTTTTGTATAATATCATTCTGAGATTTTTACTGTTATAGCTATCAAATGTATAAGATACTCTATAAGGCTAATGCCAAGAATTCCATTTCGCAGATGATTTAGGCTTTGTATTTGTCTTTACGATACTTTCTGAACATTTTTTTAGTATCGAATACATTTACTAAATAAAGTGAATTTTAATAAAAATAGTAGTTTTAACCAAATTTAATGTTACATGTTCGTAGCTTAATAATCTAAATGGTAATGAATCAGAAATTATTACGCTCATGGAGTTAAATTATTTGGAAGATCAAAGAACACTTTCAGATAATGTAAATAAAATAATTCGAATTATAGAGAAAAATAAAAGTTTATATAGAATAGGATTAAATGTTTTGAATACGTACATATTATATTTTCACCATTGTTTTTGGAGTGATTCTCACTTCTGTGACGTCTCTCCAAGCGCCGGCAACATCCGAGATGTAAATCCTGTCTGTTGACATTCGACGTGTCTTTCAAAACGTCTACACGTGATTCTGACGTTCTGCCAGTGATGTTTTGGAATGGAACAGATCGAGCCTCTGTAAGAAAACAAAGCAAATAATCAAACAAAGAAGACACCAGAATGGCTTCTGCTCTTTGATACACCTGAGATTCCATCAAAGACGGATCCACGATCAAATCTGGGGTGGGGAGGCGATTTTTAATGTGTGTCATAAAATAAAAGTTTTAGCGCAATAATAATTACTTAAAGTACTGGCATTTAAGGCTTCAGTCTATGGCTTTGGGGACCCAGAATCGAATCTTGACGAGTAAACCCAAGGATTTTTCGTGAGAGATTCGAACCGTATGTATCAGACCCTTACCATCTACTCGCTTAATGACAGACCCTTACCATCTACTCGCTTAATGAGAGGTTGGTTAAACTTACGATAACTATGGAATAAGGGCTTTTTAAAATTTATAGGGAGAAAATAATCGAAAACTAATAATAATAAATCACATAAATAACATAGCAATGTAATAAAATTGAAAAATAATTATAAATAAATTAAAACATAAAACATTAAATAAATGAAGTTCCTGTTAGCAATAAATAATTTTAACATATTTTTAAAAAATGCTTTAATTGGTTGTTTTTCGAGAGAAAAGTGCGGGATAATGGGGTGGAGCCATCCCACCATACATATGATTAAATTCTAATTTGGTTATGTTTATCGGGATGGAGTCCGTGGAGGACGGTGGGGACGGGGACATTCCTTATAAACAACCTTAAAATGCTTTGTTGTCGGACTTAGATGTGTTCTCAAAGTTTCAGACTTCCATCTCGATTAGAAGTGGATGAAATGTGAGTTACAAGATCTAATTTCGATAAGATTTTGGTAAGATTGTTTAATTACACTTTTATTTTATTTGGTCTAGTCTAATGTTAAGATAAATCTTAACTCGGAGACGCGTTTGTATCGCGGAAATAATTAGTTGTGTGATAATTATGATCACTACGAAATAACCGCCATTAGCGGAATCTCGAAAAAAAATGTCATCCTTATTTTTCCTAAAATATGAAAATATAAAAGTATTTCTGACCAAAAAATTTGTAAATTCTAAAAATAAATATAATTATTTCCGGATTAAAAACAAGTAAAATTACTCTTTCTTATCCATCTGTATTTCTGACAATTTTACCATGCATACAATTGTGACAAGAGTAAGCTATAAAGCATTGCTATCAGGGGATTTCAAAAATCTCTTTAATTTCTATGTATTTACGTTATTGAATAGCGTTATTCGCCTAGGATTTTATCCCTTCTTTATTCTTTCATTGATTGATAATATTCTCGTAAGAATTTAAATTTCTACAGCCATCATGATCATTTTCATCTCTCCGCTCTGTGAGCGCTAAGAAGGTTTTTTTCATACATATTGTGGATTCGGCAGGTCGACAATGGATCCCGGCATATTTGGAACAGACCACCCACGAAATATTCCTAGGCAGTTGCTGGCGCCAGGTTCACCAGAGCTGTGGCTCACACATTAACCGCCTCAACCATCGGGTCATCAAATTATTTTATAGCAATAAGGTTATCTTTAATGCTATATCATTTTCAAAAAAAGTTCCAAAACCTTGTACTCTTATCTGTCTTCATTAATTTTAGGAAACGAAAAGCTTACACGAATACTTTTTTCTTATTAATTACGATGAAATTTTTAAAAATCTCACTTAAACTTCTCGCACATAAGAAATCTTTTTGGATTTTCGTCGAGGATCTCGCATAAATTTCATTAAATTAAAAATATTGCATTTTAAAACATAGATAATATGCCGAAGAATTTAATATTCATTTTAAAATTTATAATTCTGGAAATTGTATTTGTTTCTGAAAGTCTTAGGATAATTAAAAATTAATGGCACAAACATAAAATAAATTTAAATAAAAATAATTGTTTTTATATTTTACATTTATGTTTCCATTCGTCCTTTCTAATGAAATATAATTATTGGATGCATTTAATATTACGTTATAGACTAGGGCTAGAAGGACCAAGTCACAGAAATAGCATGGCCTACCATGATTTAGGAGATCCTCCTTATTAAATGAGGTGCATCCGCTGGTATTTTCACTTCTTACCAGCAGGGCTATCAGTTTGTGCCAGAAAAGTCGAACCAACTACATTCCACTTATCCTGTCTAAAGACGAGGCGTCCCAGGAAACTTGTTTGTAGCAGCCATGCTAATCAGTATCTTCAGGCATAGGAAACCTATCACAGGTCTCTCAACAGTGCTGACACCCGTCGAAAAGTCGGCCGCCGGGTCCCTACTCTACCCCCTCCTCTGTTCTGATGTGAAACTGCATCTGCATTATGCAGATGAAGTTTCACATCTGCATAATGTGAAACATAATAGTTCTGATGTGAAACTTCATCTGCATCTGCATTATGCAGATGAAGTTTCACATCAGAACTATTCTATTATGCCATTATGCAGCTCTTTTGCTGCCTGTTCCAGAGGAGATAAGTTCCACTTTGCGGAGAGTTTAATACCTCAGAGAGTGGTCATTAGAAATGATTGACTAATCACGCTATCATGCGAAAAATGCTTCAGTAGGCTTGCACATTTCAGTCAATATGTGGGAATGCACCATCTTTCATAAAGATACTAATCTTTAGACAATTTCTTTGCTGGAGTGCTGGAATGACGAAGTTTTAGAGCTTATCTTCAAATCTAGCGGTATTAATAAAATATGTCACTAACTTGGACACAGATTTTTCTTTAAAAAAAGGACCACTGATAAAGAATGCTGTGAAACCACACATCATCGTTACCTTTAGTGAGTGGAATGGAATTTGTTGGTGAACAGGTAAACGTGGATTTTCAGTCTTACTTGTTAGAGTGCAAATGCTGCACCCGAAATGCACAGGTTATTGCATTGTATCGAAAATAAAGGTTATTTTATGGAGTAAAGCTGTCGTCACTTTACAAGATCGGTTTGATAAATCTAGAAGAAAGGCGAATCAGTCAGCCTATTATAGACTAACCATAACATTTACAATCCAATCGTGGACACATTTCAGAATCAGTAAAATTGAGGTCTACAGTAATTGAATTTTGGTTATTTTTTAAAATTTATTTATTTATTGATCTATAAACGGGTGATATTTAGGGTTGCCATACATCCCGTATATACGGGACTGTCACCGTATTTCACTACTCAGTCCTATATTACTGTTTGTCCCGTTTTCTCAACCAAGCTCCTGAATGGGAAGAAATAGAACGTACTATTGCATATTTACAAGAAACATCGATATTGGCAACACTGAGATTCTATTCAGCCAGTTTGTACATCTAAAAGATTATTTAGAGAAAAATAATACTAACCAAAACTACGAAGCAACTATGAAATTGAGTATGAAAGAGAAATGGCTGAAGTTTTTGCAGATACAAAGCATTGATCAGATGTCATGTCTAATAAAGCTATGCGAATACGTATTTGCCATTCCAGCCCACAATGCAAATGTGGAGCGAATATTTTCCCTAATGTCAACTCAATGGTCAGACGAAAGAAATAGGTTGTCAGTGGAGACAATTGAAGAAAGTTTGACTTGTCATTATAATTTAAGAATGACTTGCGCCCAATTTTATAATTATGTGAAAGAAGAAAATGATATAACTAAGAAAGTAAAATTAACTTAAAAATATGACTGGGGTAAAAAGGATTAACCTTACATCTTTTTTTATTATTTTACGTATTCATTTTATTAGATTGCTTAAACTTTATTGATTTTTTTATCAGAGTAAAATAAACTATTACCTACCCACTTTTTTCATGTTTTATTTATTTAGCACTTAAATAAATGTCTCGTATCAATGCTTGACAATTATGGAAACCCTAATGATATTACAGTATATTGGTGTGTTAATAAAATTGCGCTATTCAAAGATTGGTTCTACAATCAAATATTAAAAACGGGTAAAACCGGGGACAGTCCCCTAAATCGGGGGTCTGATCACCCTACCTATTAAAAAATTATTATATGTGGATTTTCGTCAGATCACTTGCAAAAGTCGCGAGTGTTCATATATCACCATGCAAAAGAAAATGAGTTTCATTTCTCCACAGAATTTATCGGGATCATGCATCATTAACCGGTTTCTGAGCATGGCAGATGTTTTCCGCTTATCATTATCACCAGCAGTGAAGCACCTAGAAGGGGCCAAGGGGCACAAGCGACTAGAGCCTGAGATCCTGTTGCGCTCCTATTGGTCACATTCATTATGCAGACACACATGTGTTTACTAGTAGTTTCATATTTATAAATTATAAGTTTCACATTCATATTTATTTTTTCATGTTTTAAAAATTATAAAATTAATATTTATAAATATGAAAATGAAAAAAATTATATAAATAAAAAATGTGATGTTATAAAAATTTATTATAAAAAAATCATGATTTTATATTTTTAAGAAAGTTTCTAATGTGCTTAATGTGAATTTAATAGGAAAAATAATGATTTTTGATGATTTCATGAATTTGAAAGGTTTTAATGTGTGTTACAATCCTTACAAACATAGCTTACATGTAAAATTTGTAGTATCAATTGTTACTGAGACACAAAACATATGATGCCAAGAAACACACTGCACGCATTGTATCCACGAGACTATGTCTGTTTCTTGTTGGTCATCAGATTTGTTACATGTACTACAGTGTTGTTGTAATTCTCTTAGTTACCTTCGAATTCTTTTTATTTCAGTTGGGAGAAATGTGTAAACGTCTTTGTTTTTGCCTGGTTTTACGGTCCAATCGTATTTGATGCTGAAATTTTTCATTACAGGTTACTTTTCTTATTTTTAATGTATTTCCGTCATTTTTTTCTAATTGGGCTTCTTGAAACACTGGCAGAATCTGAGATAATTTGTCTGTTAACTTATTCCAAAATTATGCTCTCATTGCAGTTTTGAATTTCTTTAAGTAAATTTTGTGTTGTAGCAAAAACCTTTCATTTAATGTCTGTTTCATGAACTGATTTGGCTTCCAGAACTTGTTTGAAAATTTCTTTTTGCATTTCTGTTTCAGTACATGAAGTTTGCATTGCATCATCATTCAGCTCCAATCTCTCACTTCCAATTTCAGTTGTTGACTGTCCGCATTCAAGTGATACTATTACTTTGTCATTACTGCCTTCCAAGTTATAGTCACCACTATTTTCTCCAGTACTTATTTCCATTGTATTCAATTTTCAAGTAATGTATATATTTACAAATTGTTTTTACATACAACGAATCACTACAAGACCAGCTAAAATCATATATACAAATTTTGCATAAACCACATCTTAGTTGACAGTCTAATCTTGGACAGGTCTTTCTAACAATTACATAATTCTTTTTAGTAAACTTCCAACATTCATTTTCATTGACAAAGGATGTTACAACAACACTGTAGTACGTGTAACAAATCTGATGACCAACAAGAAACAGACGCAGTCTCGTGGATACAATGCGTGCAGTGTGATTCTTGGCATCATATGTTTTGTGTCTCAGTAACAATTGATACTACAAATTTTATATGTAAGCTATGTTTGTAAGGATTGTAACACACATTAAAACCTTTCAAATTCATGAAATCATCAAAAATCATTATTTTTCCTATTAAATTCACATTAAGCACATTAGAAACTTTCTTAAAAATATAAAATCATGATTTTTTATAATAATTTTTTATAACATCACGTTTTTTATTTATATATATTTTTTCATTTTCATATTTATAAATATTAATTTTATAATTTTTAAAACAAGAAAGAATAAAAATGAATGTTAAACTTATAATTTATAAATATGAAACTACTAGTAAACACATGTGTGTCTGCATAATGAATGTGACCAATAGGAGCGCGACAGGATCTCAGGCTCTAGTCGCTTGTCCAAGGGGCCCTGACATTCTCCAAAGAAAAAGGACGACAAACACTAGAAAATTTTCCAAAAATTTTTCTCTGACTAAAATTCATTTTTTTATTTATATTGTGTCGTGTCTTCTATTTCTGCATTACTTATGAATTAGCGGTCACATAAGTTGGGTATCTTATTGAATTCGCATTAAATTTTTTTTATCTGTTCAACTCGTCTCCCCCAAAATTAAATCCTGAATGCTTTATTGATCATCAGAAACCAATTCGTGCTTTCTTTGATGGATAAAAATTTTGTATCTGTAGCTGTAGTTTTTTTTATCTAGTATTTAATACAAATAATCATAATTGTAACTGTAAGCTTACCTTATTTTCTATCAAAATATATGAAAATAAAGAAATTTGACATTTATAAAATTAATAAAGCAAAATTATTTGATTACTAATTTCGCTTCCCAACAATTAACATAAGCAGCAGTTTTTTTAGTATAGTACTTGTCACTGTAAATAATCAGAAAATATTGACTTACCTTATTTTCTATCAAAATATACAAAAATCCAGTTATAATCATGAAATTAATAAAACAAAAATGTCTCATTGTAAGGACATTGTTAGCTTCTCTTCATTACGCATCTATTATTACAACGAGATGTCGCGTGACGTCATTTTGAATTAATTTGCTTATATATTAAAATTATAAATATATTTTTATGACGATGATGATTTACTTATTTCATTAATTAATTAAAATTTATTATAAGGTATTTTCCAATTTAACATTTACTATAATTATATTCCCTATTTGATTGGTATTTAACCAGATCTTGTTTTTTTTTCTTTAATTATTTCATTTACAAATTAAAATTCATTTAAACTTCATTATAAAACTGTACAGTATTTGTGTATTCTAAAATGTAAAGATTTATTTTATTCCCTCAAGAAAAATATTGGATGGAATTACCTTTAGAAATAAAAACCTAAAACTACTTTTTCATGTAAAATTTTTGCAATACTGTACTACACATTAAATTTTTTTGATTACTGCAGAAAATTTAGATTTCATTTGTTACTGATTATTCTACTAAATCATAAATTATAATGCATTTATATGCATTTAAAATAAAGATTGTATTGTTTTCAATAAATGTAGTCTCAGTTCTGAGACGAATACATTAGATATCAGCAGATGATTATTTTTTCCAAATGCAGGGGTCCCAATAAACCTGCTCCATATAAATGTTTTCTGGAATTCTAGAATTGTGTGCAGACATCTATGTAAGTTTCTAATGATATCTGATTTGATTCTTGCTCTCCAAATATTTGTATTTGGAGAGCAAGAAACTACAAAAGAGTAGAAACTACAAAAGAGGTCTAGACTAGGGTTGCCAGATACTTGGGGATAAAATGAGTTCTTCCCAGAAGATACCTGGTCATTTGGAAAGAGTAATAGATGTGTATTTTTACTCTACCAGTTTCAGAAATACATCTAAAATGTGGAAAAAGAAAGACATTTCATTGTAGGAAAAGTTTAGAATAAAGTAGATGGCATTCAGGACAATCCCAGAAAACCAGGACATCTATCAACCCTAGTCTAGGCTAGGTTAGGCTGAGATGTCTTATTCATGCAGTGTCCTTATGACTTTAGCTGAAAAGAACAGAGCATTATCACAGGGCCAGACTGGCTATCTGGCAATTCTAGGAAGCCAATGCCCTCTGAGACCAGTTAATATGGAGATGGAGTTATATAAGATGTGCATAATTTTGGAAATCCATTAGAAATGTCTTTTGTAAAAATTTTAAGCATAATATTAACAGAATACATTATAAATGATTAGGTTAATTAAAATATATTTTAATAATTATATATTGTTCTTCAATTAATGGTAAAAATAACATTTGTATTTTAGAACATCAGTTTTTAATATCAAACTAAGCAGTAAATTAACAATTTCTCTATTGTAATATAGAAAATATTACAACAGAGAAATAGAGAAAAAATTTTTACAGATTGAATTTAAAACTTTAAATTATAGCATTAGTTTTAGTGAAAATATTTTATAAAATTAAAAGTTTTTATCAAATTAGCTTAAATAGTAATTAATATATAAGTAAACATTCCTGCTGTATTAACAGTTGTGTTTATTCTCTAACAGTCAGTACCAGTTAGTGTTGTTTATATTAATGTAATAGGATCAACTTTGGATAGACTCTTATCTGAATGCTTTTACTCAACTTTAATATTTATTAAAGTACAAATAGATTACATCAATGAAATCTACATAAGTCAAAAATTTTTTATAACGATCCAACAAAATAAAGGTAAGGCAAACTTGCTATATATAACAATGAATTTAGGCACTTTTTGGAAGCACTCGTACATATTTAAACACATTGGTATTTGTGACATATGATTTAAGGCACTTCTTGGTGCAAGATTCATTATATTTAAAATATGTATTTATCATGTTAAATTGCATTGATGACACTGGAATGCAGCACTTTTTCCCCATTATAGGAATGGATATTAATTTCAACAATGTCCTGTATTTCAGGAAGCTTAATTCATTAAAAAATTTTTTATTAATTCTTTTTTTTTTTTTTAAATATCTNGGGATAATGGGGTGGAGCCATCCCACCATACATATGATTAAATTCTAATTTGGTTATGTTTATCGGGATGGAGTCCGTGGAGGACGGTGGGGACGGGGACATTCCTTATAAACAACCTTAAAATGCTTTGTTGTCGGACTTAGATGTGTTCTCAAAGTTTCAGACTTCCATCTCGATTAGAAGTGGATGAAATGTGAGTTACAAGATCTAATTTCGATAAGATTTTGGTAAGATTGTTTAATTACACTTTTATTTTATTTGGTCTAGTCTAATGTTAAGATAAATCTTAACTCGGAGACGCGTTTGTATCGCGGAAATAATTAGTTGTGTGATAATTATGATCACTACGAAATAACCGCCATTAGCGGAATCTCGAAAAAAAATGTCATCCTTATTTTTCCTAAAATATGAAAATATAAAAGTATTTCTGACCAAAAAATTTGTAAATTCTAAAAATAAATATAATTATTTCCGGATTAAAAACAAGTAAAATTACTCTTTCTTATCCATCTGTATTTCTGACAATTTTACCATGCATACAATTGTGACAAGAGTAAGCTATAAAGCATTGCTATCAGGGGATTTCAAAAATCTCTTTAATTTCTATGTATTTACGTTATTGAATAGCGTTATTCGCCTAGGATTTTATCCCTTCTTTATTCTTTCATTGATTGATAATATTCTCGTAAGAATTTAAATTTCTACAGCCATCATGATCATTTTCATCTCTCCGCTCTGTGAGCGCTAAGAAGGTTTTTTTCATACATATTGTGGATTCGGCAGGTCGACAATGGATCCCGGCATATTTGGAACAGACCACCCACGAAATATTCCTAGGCAGTTGCTGGCGCCAGGTTCACCAGAGCTGTGGCTCACACATTAACCGCCTCAACCATCGGGTCATCAAATTATTTTATAGCAATAAGGTTATCTTTAATGCTATATCATTTTCAAAAAAAGTTCCAAAACCTTGTACTCTTATCTGTCTTCATTAATTTTAGGAAACGAAAAGCTTACACGAATACTTTTTTCTTATTAATTACGATGAAATTTTTAAAAATCTCACTTAAACTTCTCGCACATAAGAAATCTTTTTGGATTTTCGTCGAGGATCTCGCATAAATTTCATTAAATTAAAAATATTGCATTTTAAAACATAGATAATATGCCGAAGAATTTAATATTCATTTTAAAATTTATAATTCTGGAAATTGTATTTGTTTCTGAAAGTCTTAGGATAATTAAAAATTAATGGCACAAACATAAAATAAATTTAAATAAAAATAATTGTTTTTATATTTTACATTTATGTTTCCATTCGTCCTTTCTAATGAAATATAATTATTGGATGCATTTAATATTACGTTATAGACTAGGGCTAGAAGGACCAAGTCACAGAAATAGCATGGCCTACCATGATTTAGGAGATCCTCCTTATTAAATGAGGTGCATCCGCTGGTATTTTCACTTCTTACCAGCAGGGCTATCAGTTTGTGCCAGAAAAGTCGAACCAACTACATTCCACTTATCCTGTCTAAAGACGAGGCGTCCCAGGAAACTTGTTTGTAGCAGCCATGCTAATCAGTATCTTCAGGCATAGGAAACCTATCACAGGTCTCTCAACAGTGCTGACACCCGTCGAAAAGTCGGCCGCCGGGTCCCTACTCTACCCCCTCCTCTGTTCTGATGTGAAACTGCATCTGCATTATGCAGATGAAGTTTCACATCTGCATAATGTGAAACATAATAGTTCTGATGTGAAACTTCATCTGCATCTGCATTATGCAGATGAAGTTTCACATCAGAACTATTCTATTATGCCATTATGCAGCTCTTTTGCTGCCTGTTCCAGAGGAGATAAGTTCCACTTTGCGGAGAGTTTAATACCTCAGAGAGTGGTCATTAGAAATGATTGACTAATCACGCTATCATGCGAAAAATGCTTCAGTAGGCTTGCACATTTCAGTCAATATGTGGGAATGCACCATCTTTCATAAAGATACTAATCTTTAGACAATTTCTTTGCTGGAGTGCTGGAATGACGAAGTTTTAGAGCTTATCTTCAAATCTAGCGGTATTAATAAAATATGTCACTAACTTGGACACAGATTTTTCTTTAAAAAAAGGACCACTGATAAAGAATGCTGTGAAACCACACATCATCGTTACCTTTAGTGAGTGGAATGGAATTTGTTGGTGAACAGGTAAACGTGGATTTTCAGTCTTACTTGTTAGAGTGCAAATGCTGCACCCGAAATGCACAGGTTATTGCATTGTATCGAAAATAAAGGTTATTTTATGGAGTAAAGCTGTCGTCACTTTACAAGATCGGTTTGATAAATCTAGAAGAAAGGCGAATCAGTCAGCCTATTATAGACTAACCATAACATTTACAATCCAATCGTGGACACATTTCAGAATCAGTAAAATTGAGGTCTACAGTAATTGAATTTTGGTTATTTTTTAAAATTTATTTATTTATTGATCTATAAACGGGTGATATTTAGGGTTGCCATACATCCCGTATATACGGGACTGTCACCGTATTTCACTACTCAGTCCTATATTACTGTTTGTCCCGTTTTCTCAACCAAGCTCCTGAATGGGAAGAAATAGAACGTACTATTGCATATTTACAAGAAACATCGATATTGGCAACACTGAGATTCTATTCAGCCAGTTTGTACATCTAAAAGATTATTTAGAGAAAAATAATACTAACCAAAACTACGAAGCAACTATGAAATTGAGTATGAAAGAGAAATGGCTGAAGTTTTTGCAGATACAAAGCATTGATCAGATGTCATGTCTAATAAAGCTATGCGAATACGTATTTGCCATTCCAGCCCACAATGCAAATGTGGAGCGAATATTTTCCCTAATGTCAACTCAATGGTCAGACGAAAGAAATAGGTTGTCAGTGGAGACAATTGAAGAAAGTTTGACTTGTCATTATAATTTAAGAATGACTTGCGCCCAATTTTATAATTATGTGAAAGAAGAAAATGATATAACTAAGAAAGTAAAATTAACTTAAAAATATGACTGGGGTAAAAAGGATTAACCTTACATCTTTTTTTATTATTTTACGTATTCATTTTATTAGATTGCTTAAACTTTATTGATTTTTTTATCAGAGTAAAATAAACTATTACCTACCCACTTTTTTCATGTTTTATTTATTTAGCACTTAAATAAATGTCTCGTATCAATGCTTGACAATTATGGAAACCCTAATGATATTACAGTATATTGGTGTGTTAATAAAATTGCGCTATTCAAAGATTGGTTCTACAATCAAATATTAAAAACGGGTAAAACCGGGGACAGTCCCCTAAATCGGGGGTCTGATCACCCTACCTATTAAAAAATTATTATATGTGGATTTTCGTCAGATCACTTGCAAAAGTCGCGAGTGTTCATATATCACCATGCAAAAGAAAATGAGTTTCATTTCTCCACAGAATTTATCGGGATCATGCATCATTAACCGGTTTCTGAGCATGGCAGATGTTTTCCGCTTATCATTATCACCAGCAGTGAAGCACCTAGAAGGGGCCAAGGGGCACAAGCGACTAGAGCCTGAGATCCTGTTGCGCTCCTATTGGTCACATTCATTATGCAGACACACATGTGTTTACTAGTAGTTTCATATTTATAAATTATAAGTTTCACATTCATATTTATTTTTTCATGTTTTAAAAATTATAAAATTAATATTTATAAATATGAAAATGAAAAAAATTATATAAATAAAAAAGGGATGTTATAAAAAATTATTATAAAAAAATCATGATTTTATATTTTTAAGAAAGTTTCTAATGTGCTTAATGTGTATTTAATAGGAAAAATAATGATTTTTGATGATTTCATGAATTTGAAAGGTTTTAATGTGTGTTACAATCCTTACAAACATAGCTTACATATAAAATTTGTAGTATCAATTGTTACTGAGACACAAAACATATGATGCCAAGAAACACACTGCACGCATTGTATCCATTGAGACTGTGTCTGTTTCTTGTTGGTCATCAGATTTGTTACATGTACTACAGTGTTGTTGTAATGTCCTTTGTCAATGAAAATGAGTGTTCGAAGTTTATTAAAAAGAATTATGTAATTGTTAGAAAGACCTGTCCAAGATTAGACTGTCAACTAAGATGTGTTTATGCAAAGTTTGTATACATGATTTTAGCTGGTCTTGTAGTGATTTGTTGTGTGTAAAAACAATTTGTAAACATATACACTACTTGAAAATTGAATACAATGGAAATAAGTACTGGAGAAAATAGTGGTGACTATAACTTTGAAGGCAGTAATGACAAAGTAATAGTATCACTTGAATGCGGACAGTCAACAACTGAAATTGGAAGTGAGAGATTGAAGCTGAATGATGATGCAATGCAAACTTCAAGTACTGAAACAGAAATGCAAAAAGAAATTTTCAAACAAGTTCTGGAAGCCAGATCAATTCATGAAACAGACATTAAATGAAAGGTTTTTGCTACAATACAAAATTTACTTAAAGAAATTCAAAACTGCAATGAGAACATAATTTTGTAATAAGATCAAACAGGGTATAAGATGGCCTATTAACTAGGCTGCTAACTAAGTTAACAGACAAATTATCTCAAATTCTGCCAGTGTTTCAAGAAGACCAATTAGAAAAAATGACGAAAATACATTAAAAATAAGGAAAGTAACCTCTAATGAAAAATTTCAGTATCAAATACAATTGGACTGAAAAAGCAGGCAAAAACAAACACATTTACACATTTCCCCAAATGAAATAAAAAGAATTCAAAGGTAACTAAGAGAATTACAACAACACTGTAGTACGTGTAACAAATCTGATGACCAACAAGAAACAGACACAGTCTCAATGGATACAATGCGTGAAGTGTGATTCTTGGCATCATATGTTTTGTGTCTTAGTAACAATTGATACTACAGATTTTATATGTAAGCTATGTTTGTAAGGATTGTAACACACATTAAAACCTTTCAAATTCATGAAATCATCAAAAATCATTATTTTTCCTATTAAATTCACATTAAGCACATTAGAAACTTTCTTCAAAATATAAAATCATGATTTTTTTATAATAATTTTTTATAACATCACTTTTTTATTTATATAATTTTTTTCATTTTCATATTTATAAATATTAATTTTATAATTTTTAAAACATGAAAAAATAAATATGAATGTGAAACTTATAATTTATAAATATGAAACTACTAGTAAACACATGTGTGTCTGCATAATGAATGTGACCAATAGGAGCGCGACAGGATCTCAGGCTCTAGTCGCTTGTCCAAGGGGCCCTGACATTCTCCAAAGAAAAAGGACGACAAACACTAGAAAATTTTCCAAAAATTTTTCTCTAACTAAAATTCATTTTTTTATTTATATTGTGTCGTGTCTTCTATTTCTGCATTACTTATGAATTAGCGGTCACATAAGTTGGGTATCTTATTGAATTCGCATTAAATTTTTTTTATCTGTTCAACTCGTCTCCCCCAAAATTAAATCCTAAATGCTTCATTGATCACCAGAAACCAATTCGTGATATCTTTGATGGATAAAAATTTTTTATCTGTAGCTGTAGTTTTTTTTTTATCTAGTATTTAATACAAATAACCATAATTGTAACTGTAAACTTACCTTATTTTCTATCAAAATATACAAAAATAAAGAAATTTGACATTTATAAAATTAATAAAGCAAAATTATTTGATTACTAATTTCGTTTCACAGCAGCTATTATTACAATAGAAATTCACGTGACATTTTAAAACTAATTTGCATATCTTATCATATATATTTACAAATAGCCTATATCAAAGTTTCAGTAATATTCACCGGCTATATTAATTATGTCTAAATATTTATTATTCAAGCCTCTAGCATTATAATACAGCTCAAAAAGAGCCCTTCTAGAGAAGTCAACTATTTTTCTGTGTATCAATAATTCGTCCATTCTGAAAAAGGCTATCTACACATTCCAATGTTGAGACTCGAACTGAGAGAGAAGTAAGATTCTTCCTCAAAAAAATATTACCATTGTGAAATGTTCATTAATGTATATCCTACATTGTTCATTTATCCACATGCATTTGTCGTTATTTTAAGATTTTTCTGTTTAATAGTATTTATAATTCTCTGTTTTATAACGGGGCTGATACACTTCACTATAGATTTTTTTTTTATTCGTGTTAGGTTTAATTCTATATTCATTTAAAATATGAGATTGATTAAAGCTTTTAATGCGTAATCTCAATCAAATTTTCATTTTGAAGAATCGTCTTGCCTACAGTTTCTAAGCTTGAGTTGTTTAAACTTTGCTCTAACATATGCAATTGTTCCTGCGAAGATTTTAATTCAAGTCTTATATGACCATTTTCTTGCTTTAAATCAGAAATTGTCTCACTGAGTATGATATAACTCTTTTCCAAAGTGCTGATTCTTTCCTCCATTCTATCAAACTTGTTAAGTAAGAACTCTATCGATTTTTGTAGATCACCAGTTCTTTTATTAATATTTCCTAATTCCAAATGTATTAATTTCATTTCGTTCAGAAGCTTTTCGAAATTGTGTCAATACGCAGAGGTGTCGTTGGGGTGAGAGTGAGATTATCTTGTGTTTTACTCATATTTAGATCATAGTTACAAAGAAACGGGTTAATTTGAGCACACTCACCTAGTCCTGTATCTTCTTCCGAGTTAATTATCGTATTTTCATTATTCTTAATAGCTTTGAACGACTTACAGTTGTCGCATTTCCGGGTACCCTTGTACGATTTACCGAACTTATGGAAATTAACAGCCCATTCAATAAAAATGCGCGAACCCCAAAACAATAAAAATGTGCGAATTTATAACATCTAGAACAAAACAACAAATCACTTTCCGGAACTTTATGTTTACAGAGAAAACAGATGTTCGAACGACGGTCGCCATTATCCTCGCCAAAGTCAAAGATCAGGTTTGGGACTTGATAAGAACATTTATGAAACTTTCTGTTTTTTATGTTGTGTATCCGAGACATTTCTATACGAAGTGCATATAAACAACGTATAACTAATTAAAAATTATATAATGGGTACGTAAATACCTGAGTTTTCCAAATCCATTACAGTCACTCTCGAAGGACTTGCCACGACTGATTTTGTGCGTTTGCGATTGCGCACGTTACGTTACTCCAGACAATACGGTGCCGATACTCCGACTTTAATAATGTAAACAGCGCCGGTATGAACACAATATGCTTTTACAGATGGCCTTTCTAAAATTCTCGTGAAAATCGTTATAACGTAAAAATCTTTCTTTTGCCCGGCTATTTTGGAAATACAATAATACCACTGTAGGAAGATAGGGATACCGAAAACTCACGGACAGGAACAGATACAACCGGGATAAGCTATCCAAGAAAAAATCCTGGGGTTTAGGTAGTCATGTGACCGAGTGACATTAAAGCCATGTGACACATTTTATACACGTTCACCGTGCTGTTCCACGACGAAAACAAGCTTAAACAATGGCGACCCAAACGAGCAGATTCGGAAGTAGTCCTACGATTTGTTTGTTTGTTTATAGAGCTTTTTATATGGTTCGGCGCCAAATAATGGGTTTTGGAAATGTCTCAAATATGTGTCTTTTTAAATAACAAATTAAAAGAAAATGCGTAATGGTAAGAAACTATATAATTACCGAATTTTGTAAGAATTACCATTTGCCTCAAGTGTAATTACCACAATTGATAACAATAGCTGAAGTTTTATTATAATAGGCGAATTAATTTTAACTAATTTTATATAGTGTTTTGGGCCGATTGATAACATTATTCGTGATTATAATAACCGGATTCAACTGTACTTCACAAAGCCTGGCTCCGGTTGATGGCTATACTATAAAAAATGTAGTATGTTTTATGATTGAATTTTGTTTTTATTGTTTGAAATGTCGATTAATAACGCGACGAATAATGACCAAAGCTAGGTCTATTCGAAAATAAATTTGGGTTCCCAATATACATGTATAGGCCTATATTAAAACTTTTTACAGTAATATAATTATAATATATTAAGATATATTGCTAATAATGTATTAATACGCTATTTTCAAATATATTTGATAAAAATTAAATTTTTAACGAATTTTTAAAAATATGTGATTTCATTCCGGAGAGATCTTATTGACTCTATTGCGAGGACCCGAGCTTCTCCAAGGCGAGATATTTCGATGTAAGAATCGGATCTGTAAAAATGCAGACGAGGAGTTGCCGCTCATATCGAACGAATCGGCGAAAACACGCGATCCAGATATGTTTCCGAGTATTTTCGTGTTGCTAAAACTTTGCGCCTGATCCCAGCAACGTCGTACAAATGCGGAAACTCAGCCTGCGTGTTGATAAGACCGAGGAGGATGCAATGAGATGTGTTGAAGGCAATTGAAGGTTTTCTTGAAGATACGACACGTTATTTTGTAATATACATAACGCTTTGTTTCTTAATCCACTAGATCCTCCCCCTGGACATTTTCTAACGATGCGTTCAGATAACATTGTTAACTGTTCTGAATTTATTTTTTAAAAAGTCGGAAAATAAGATGAGTGCGTGTATTCATTTCTGTTGGTGTGGTCTCTTCTGTACTTTCTTCACAGGTGTTGTTTCATTCTCGCTTGTAGTCGAATTTATGACCGCAATTTTACGTTCCTCAGTATTATCTTTCACAAATGAAAAACATATGGATATTTAAATCACGACCCTGAAAATATATTTAGGCTAATACAAGTTTTGTTTAAGTGACGATTTTAATTAAGTTGTTTTTTAACTTCTTTTCTTCGTGAGAAATTGACATTCCTAACTGTAATATTTTTCGTTTCCGTGAACTTGCTACTTGCTGATTAATAAAGATTGAAATGAAGTTCCGCAAAACACCATTGCAAATTGTTCTGCAAAAGCAGGTATATTATAAAAACTTTTTTATGCAATATGATTAGCTAATTGTATAAATATAGCGCCTATGCTGAAGCACGTTCGACTGTTTGGTTAAAACATGGCTGCCAAAGTGGCATTTGTCACTCTTGTTATATATACAGGCTCTAGAGAAAACGGGTAGCACAGAAATTCGTAATCGTCTTAGATCTTGATGTAATAATACAATATGAGTTACATTAATTCATAAACATAAACGATGCATTTATGGTCATAAGGAAACATAACTTAACACAGGTAATGTCATCGTTTCGTTACAGCATTGTTTTTACGACGCCATTTTATTATTGTACAGAACTTCATGCAATAACCAAAACACAATTGCTATCCAAACAACAACATGCGAGAAGTAAAAAATTGCACCGAGTGGAAAATTATGGCAATTTAGATGACAGTCAAACTTCTCAGGAATTTTTCTTTGGTAAAGATAAGCTTGGCGTTTCGAAGCGAAACAGAAAACAATAATCTGCGTACCGCTTCGAAGCGTCATGCTTATTTTTACCAAAGGAAAACTCCTAAGAAATTTGACTATCATCTAAATTGACTGCTTATTTTTATTTGGATTGCTGAAATCGCCCAGTCTTCTTCGATACACTTGACAAATTTTGATGGAAACGCCGATTTTTTCGAAGCATTGATAAATTGTTGACCAAGACGAATAGTTATTGTAAAAGTAGTTTATTTCTTAATTTTTTAATTTTATTTTTTTGGATAAAGTTAACAAAAACTTCACTTAATTACATCTCCGCAATTTCAAATGATTTTTGAAGATCGTGGACAGTATGAGAAGTAAGATAGATTAATTTTTCTCCGATCCGATATTGCATATAACCGTATTAATTAAAACTAATTTTCGTGAAAATTTTTACTGTCGAAAAATTTCAATAGTAGCCGATAGATTGTGTCTCTTTGTGTAACCCTTTCAAAATTTTAACAATCAATTTCAAAGTTTACAAAATTAGATTTTGTAAACTATTCCTTTGTAAACTTTATTTATTTAAATTTTAACCAAATTTCACTTAAAAAATTGTATACTTTCGGTTTATTTTTTAAAGTTTTTGTGATGGACGTTACATTTTTTTTTCAGTTTTCCAATTTTTACTGTTATAATTGGGAAAGAGAGAAAATAAAATATTTTTATTGGTAACAAAATTTTTCTTTTTAAGATGGAGAAAAATAGCCTAGTTAATTTTTCATTATTATATTTAACCATACAGGGCAAAATACCACATCTAAAATAGTACAGTAGAAAAAGAGTTCTTCAGCGTAATCCTTAAGGATGACCCTGAAGAACTCTGCTTCTATTGTACTATTTTAGATGCGGTTTTTTGCGGGAAATCGAACATATTTTCAGACCCATCTAAAATTCTCCAATTACCCTCGGAAGAAGAGGGACCTAATTCTTGCATCCGGCAAAAACGGGTAAGTCGGCTATATAACTATAAAGGTTATCACACCGAGTGCCCAATCTAACACGTTTTAGAAATTCTTTAAATTGTGTAGAGGAATAAAGAATTTTTAAAATGTGTTAGATTGGGCACTCGGTGTGATAACCCTTACGTAAGATAACGTTGGTAAATATAAATCTATAAGGGTTTACGAAATAATCTAATAATCTTAATCTTTATTGTTATTTTTTGCCCGAACGCCGGGCTCGTCTGCTAGTAGAATGATAAACTCAAACATGGATTTTTATCCGATATTTAAAAATCTTATATAACGTGCTTTTGTAGAATAAATTTGATATTCAATACTAATTATTACTGCGAAAATTACCATCAGAATAATGCAAACCGTATTTTTAATACTTTTAAATTAACACGAAAACTGTAGCACATTCTAATCATTTTAATGAGAGTAAATAACTTTTAAATCTAAAGGACTCTTCGTTGGTATTCGTTTGTGAAAACTATAGAAAAATATAGGGTTTTCTATCGGGTATTCAATTTTTAATTTTTATGCTCGAAAAAAAATTATTCAGATGTATATTGATCTGGTTGAAATATTAAGAAATTAATGAAAGTATTTTGTATTTTATTAAATATTTAATAAATAATTTAAAATAATATCTAATTCAAAAACATGACATTTTGACGGCAGAGGGCATCGTGTAAGAAATCCGAGTTCAAGATGGCAGCCGTATCGAATGGAAACTTGTCCGAGTTTAATGTCGATAAAGCGAAAGGTAAAAGTTAAATTCTCTGTATTTTTCTTCTATAAAACGTTGTTAAGTTATCGAATGTTATGAAAATGTTGTTCTAATCGAGCATTTATAACGGAACTATATTTTGCGATAGCTGTACGCGTTTTGTATCAATACGCGCTGGCGCATGAATACAGTGTGAGAAGTTATTGAAGGAAATTGGAATTGAAGTCATTCGTTTAATTTTTTGCGAATTTTGAAAATTTATAAATGAAAAAACGAAATTTTAATTTTGAAGACATTTATCGATATAAAATTAAATGTTTATTGGTTATTTGATACGCACTTTGTTTAGTTTCGACCAATAGAAATCTCCCTTTCGGAATTTTGTTTCATACGTCATCATCACATTACGGTAGAAATTCCCGTTTGTTTATCACTAGAGGGAATTTCCCTCTAATGGCGTTTCTCTCATTTCCTTCGACGTAATTGATTTTCTTTCTGAAACTATATATCGATGTCTTAATGGAATATATTATTGTAACGATAAACTTTAAATTCGGCTTAGATATTTCTTGCAAATTCTAACATTTGGAATAAATGTTTAAGCGTTTTACTTATGTAGGGATTTTCGGGAAATGTTTTAGGGATTTTTAAGATCTTGCGCCATTTCCTATGCTTCGAACATGACGATATAGCTAATGTGATAAAAGATGAACCCGAATGTCTTCATTTCACAGGTATATCAATTCATTTTTTAAAGTGTATTATGAAGGAGAATGAGAACAAATGCAAGAACGCGATGTCGTCATCGAGTGATTTGCTAGAAAATCAGGGAAATGAAACGTGTAGCAGCGAAATAAGGAAACACACCAAGGAAGAAAAGGACATGAAAAGTGAAAAGTCGACTGACGAGGAAAATAGCAAAAATAGAAAGGAGGATAATACACATACACCTGAACAATCAATTGAAAATGATAGGAAAGAAGCAAGTTGTAAAAGTAAAGATAATGAAAGTAGTGATACAAAATTTACTGGAAATGAAACTAAATCACTTAATGTATCCAAAACAATAAGAAGAGGTAAAAGAAGATCTAGACAGAGAGAATTAATGGGTCCAAGACATAAATTAACTAACAGAGATATTGCTAAATTATTAAAAAAGAAGCGTGACATGCGCAAGCGAGAGGCTTCGGGTAATCACGATGATGAGCAACCTGGGATGAAAAAGAAGAGGATTCCTAATAGACCGGGCATAACTTTTCAAGTCGGTGCTCGTCTGGAAGCGAAGGATTATCTCGATAAATGGTACACGTCTAAGATTGTTGCCGTTGATGAAGAGGAAGCGGAAATCCTCATTCATTTTGAAAGATGGAGTGCGAGATTTGACGAATGGATGCCAATGGATAGTCCGAGAATACGTGCTCTTACTCATCCTTCGACTCGAAACGAACAGAAAGAAAAGGTTAAGGTAAATAAATCTTTATTACAATATAAAGTGGGAGAAGAAGTTTTAGCACGCTGGACGGACTGCAAAATGTACCCTGCAAGAATACTCCAATTGAACAAAGATGGATTATATGATGTACTGTTTTATGATGGATTTAGACGTGCTCTGCAGCCACTAAATATTGAAAAACTTCCCAAGGAAATGGTGGGTAAAGTAGATATTCCAACGATTCCAAAAGAAGAAAAAAGTGAAAAGAAAACTATATCAACTAAGGAATTTGGGAAATCGCCTAAAAGGATGAAAAAAGGTCTGAAAAGTAACAAACTTATTGAAAAAGATTTGAAATGGATTCTGGGCAAAAGGAAGAAATTAATTGTGGGAGGAATATTCCAAGCTAAACGGATTAAATTAGAAGAAGAAAAGCGACCTATCACTCCGCATAAAACTAAAGGAAGAAAGCAATCTATGGTACCCGAAGAGGAAACAGTAAAGCCAAATTCAGAAGTATTGGATGAGGTTGCTGCACCTGTAGGATATATAGATGGAAGGAAAATTGCAAGGAAAGAATTTATTATTGAAGAAGATCATAATCATTTTAAATGTAAAGTGCCAGGCTGTAATAAAAGTTTTAGAAAAGACAAATTATTGCAGTCCCATATGAAACATTATCATAACAATTCAGATACAAAAGTTAAAGAAAAACATAATACATCCTCTAATAATTCATCTATAGAAGAAACAAAGGAAATTTCCATCAAGGAAATTGTTCCTGTACAAATTAATGAAAAATTAATAGAAGAAGAAAAAGATGAAAAGCTCCAGACTCCTAAAAAACAAGAATCAACTAAGAGTTCTGCTAAAGAACTGCAAACTCCAAGTCTCAAAGTTCCTAAAGATGAAAATAAATCTAATTGTAATCAAGAGAATACAAAAACAAAAGGATCCAAAGCTGTTAAAGCAGAGGTCACAAATTATAAACAATCTAATACTGAAGATAAAGTCTCTGAAGACAAGCCTATTAAAACTGAAAACAAACCTGTAAAGACTGAAAACAAATCTACCAAAATAGATAAAAATAAACCTAGTAAGTCAGAAAATAAGTCTTCTAAAACAGAGAAAGGAAAAACTAAAGTAGAAAATAAACCGATAAAAATAGAAAAAGATGAAAAAATTCCAGAAAACTCGGAATATATTCAAGAGGTTAAAAAGCCAGAAGAAATTAATGTTCTAAAAATTGAGCAAGAGAAGAAAATAGATGAGTCAGTTACAATTAAAATAGAAGAAAAACCTTTGACTTCACCACCGCCAGAGAAACCTCACACTGGTCGTTCAAAAAAGAGACGAACTCTTTCTCTTCCACTTCCTGAGGGTAATATAATTGAAAATACACCTGTGAATGATAGTGGAAATGACATAAAAACCATAAATGAAATACCAGAGATTACTAAGTCAGAAGATAAATTTAATTCCGAGAAATCTAGCGAGTTTGATATTAAGGCTACTCCAGATTCAAAGCATTTAATACAAGAGGAAGAAACAGAAGAAGGACAAAGTGATGAAATTGTCCATTGTGTGTGTAATTGTATTGAAGAAAATGGATTGATGATGCAATGTGAAGTTTGTTTGACCTGGCAACACGGGGCTTGTTTTGAAATTGACGATGTAAAAGATGTTCCTGATAAGTATGTATGTTATGCATGCCTGAAACCAAAAGGACTACGTGAAAGTTTTCGATATAAACATGATCAAGACTGGTTCAAAAAAGGAGAGTTAACAACATTTGGTTTTCTATCAAATAAAATCATATCCAATACAGATACACAAACATCATTAGTCATTCATGAACTCGTATCATCATTACACAACATATTATTTGTCATTCATAGTTTACAATGCAAATTAAAAATTGCCAAAGAAGAAAATCATCCAGATTTAAATCTGTGGAAAACACCATGGTTGGAATCATCTCAGTCTCTTTTCTCTGAGGATGCAGACTTAAATCATATGCAGATAACAAGAGTGGCAGATTTTGATCATTCTTATTCCTCACTGAAACAAGATTTAGAGACAGCAAATGCAGCAAATAAATTGAATGATCATTGGAAAAGTGAGGAGAAAGATTGGTTTGTTGAAAATAAGAAAAAACCTGAACAAAATATTGTTAAAGTAGGAGAAACTAGTCACACTATTGAACAGCAAAAATTAAATGGGAGGTCTATATCAAATGATAGAGAAAAAATTAATATAAAAAGTTTTAATAAAAAAGAAGAAAAATTTAATATACTTCCAGATCCTATACATTGTAAAAAAAATTTGCTTGATCATATCATATACATGCAACATAATATTGAACAACAACTAAATGCTATAGAAGATCATCTGCAGATGCTTGAAACAGAAATGGGAAGTTCTCATATTGATGTGGATAAACAAATGCCAAAATTATTAAATTCTGTCCGAAAACTGATGAAAGATTTAGCTCTTGTCCAACAGTTGACACAATTTCAGTAATTGTCACCATTGCACTGTTTATATATCATTTAACTAGTATTGCACTGGATATAAAATTTTGAGTTGTAAATATCAAACTAGTATTCAAAATAAAAGTTGTAGAATTTATTCAAAATAAAATCTTCAGTTTTCTGCAAAAAGACTTTATTCATCATAATTATTTTATTTTATTGTATCTTTTTATAAATCATACGGATGTTCAATAATTTGATTAAAATATTTAACCCTTGTGAGGTCATCTGCTAATCAAAATAGCATTTTTTACTTTTGCTACATTGTATCCATTTTAGACAAGATTTGTCTAGTTGCAATTCTTCAAATAAAGAATATATTTACTGTATAAATTTGTTTGCTATTGAATTATTTAAGAATCAAATGTTGCTCATTTTACCTGCTGGCTATAGTATTTGACTTATGCTCCTATAAAGTAATATTTGCAGTCATTCTGACCACTAAACAGTTTTATTTCATTTGTTATAATGTTTTTGATTTAATTTACCACTTAAAGTTTGTTATTTTATATGAGATAAATGAATTATAGTAGTATTTGTATTGTCAAATAACTATATATCTATTGATTTTCAGATTAAGAGAGTTTACATAATGTTGCATTATTTAGAAAAAGTAGATTAAGAGAAATATAGAAAGAAAACAGAATCTTGATTGATGATAAAAGCAAATTAGATGAAGAGTATGTAAAGGAAGAGGATTCATAATTCAATTTTAACAAATTTTTCTGAATTTTGATTTGTTTCTAAAAGTTAGAGTAGATAGCTAAGAATTTGACTGTAAAGAATTTCTGTATATATATGTTAATAATGGACTTGTTCACAAATATATTACAAATACTGTATATAAAAACTACTACTAAACATTGTCCTTCTTATTTAGATTTGAAGATATAATTTAAACATTCCAACTTTGAAATCCTAAGAACGTCTGCACAAAGAAAAAAAATATCTGTTGTAGTAGTACACATAACAGGAACATAAATCTCTGAATTATTATTTTTAAACGTGGACTTAATGTAGTAAATAAATTTTTTAACATTGTATTTATATTAATTTGAAAATGACAATACTGCAATGAATTTTCATAAAACTTTATACAACCTCACAAGGGTTAATGAAACATTTCTATTCAATGTCATTTCAAGGCAATTTTTGTATTAAAATTTTATTCACATTCCCAGTATGCATGCATCTACTGAACCTGATTCTAAGATGGTGATTTATTTTTACACTGAAAAAATAATTACATTTTTCAATTAAGAACATGACATTTAATTTTGAATTTTAATATATACCAAAAATAATAGCATTTAGCAGTAGCTATTTGATATTTATAATACAGAAAAAGATTTAAAACTACCTGTTAAAGCATTTTAAAAATTAGATATATTTGAAGTCATCTATATTTAACACTTTACAGGTGGTGGTCTACTTTACAAATAATTCTTGAACTTTTATATTTATACACATTTTCAGGTAATGATCAACTGCAAGAGACAATAAAAAACAGTTATCAATAAACTAGAGTCCTTATGATAAAAGAAGACAGATCTTTCAGTAAAAATATCTCGAGAGATGGGAACATATCACAGTAAACTGGCCTCTACAATAAAAGATTTCATTTGACATAAATTTTAGAAAAGTTCTCTCTAAATTCTACTGTTTTGGGTGAAATTAGTTCAATTTGAATATAAGTTAATGCTATAGCAATGTTGTAACATATTAATTAGCAATTATATTTCTAACTAATGCAAATAGCTAAATAGAAGTATCCTTTCTCATTTAATACTGAAAATGAAGTTTTTTTTATGTTTATCATTGTAATCTAAATGTATTAAATATATATGCTGTGTAACTAAATTTTTTAATTGTAATATTAAATGAATGTAATTGTAAAAATTTTAGCTTAAAAATGGATACATTAAACTTTTAGGCATAATTATAAATTAGAACATTAAAAATATTAAATGCCATTTTAAAAAATAATTTATATCTTGGTATTAAAAATGTATTAGAAAATCATGTGTAACTGCAGTTCTTTAAATTGTGTTGTTATGTAGGAAAATATATACAGGTTAAAAACCTGTATATAATATTTAATCAAAGTGCAAAATACTTAAAATGAAATTTGCATCTTATAGTATTTTCCAGAATAAGAATGGAGTTTGTGTGCTGGTTTTGCTGGATCTTGAATGTGTACCACTCTGCTACCTGAGCTTAAACATTGTGTCATATGACGTTGTGTGACATTTTTTTTGTTTCTTTTGTAATCTCAAATACACTATTCTAAAATATAATCTAACAGTTTAAACATATATGTTCTATAGGGTACCCCACCTTAAACAACAAAGCATTGCAAAAGTTGCATCTAGCCCTTGATATAATTATATTAATTAAATTATCCACAACCGTGAGGCAGATAATAGTGAGGGCTTATCAGACCAATGATGGGCACAAACGCTCAGGGATCAAATTGCTTTCACTTTGATCCCTGAGTGTCTGTGCCCATTATTGGTCTGATAAGCCCTCACTATTATCTGCCTCACGATTGTGGATAATTTAATTAATATAATATAACAAAGCATTGGTTATGCAAGTTTCCATAATGGTTTATGAATAAAACTAAGCTTTAAAGACTATCCAATTTTATCACATCCCTTTTTTCCTAATACAAACAGGGTCAGTCTTACATGGAACATCTTGTACTTTATATATGCAAAGGAAAATAGTTCCATTCTTTACAGACTAATGAACATTGGCTCCATTCATATTCTGAGAAAGATTATAAAGAATTATCATTAGATGGAGAATTTTTCAAATAATCTTTGTATAATCATCATACTTTCTATGATGATTGAATAATTGTTTTGTAATATTATAAACTTTGTACAAACAAAAATGAAAATAAACTATAATGTTCAATGTTCAGAAAAATTAAATTATAAGATTTCTAGTAAAGAAAAACAACTAAAAATACATTTTATACAATGTTTTTGTGCTTTAAAAATTATAAAGAATGAAAACAATGATCTTTAACATTTGCAAATTGAATGTATTTATTATAATAAAATTTCTGAAATAATTGAATACAGTGGAACCCCGGTTAACGAACATCCTGGTTAACAACCAAATCGGTTAACAAACTTTTATTTTGCAAAAATTTTGTCTCGGATAACGAACGTAACTGTATTTTGTGTCAAATTTTAGTTGGTGTTAGGCATGCACGAGTTAAGCATTGCTTTTCGGAGTGTTTGTGCTATACTTCTTTTTTTCAGTTTTGTGATTTATATATTTAATCAATACGACATCAAAGAAAAAAAAAGTCATAGTGGCAATAGAAAACGACAACGCGCTATCGCATTTGAGAAAAATTTTGATTTAAAGAGTAAGACAATTAGCTTTAGATCAGTTTCTTGTTCCTTATGGAAAGAGTTTGTTTGTTTGTTAAGTTATGGCAACGCAATAATTTAACAAACAGATCCCCCTAGGCAAACAGATCGCCCAAGTGTTGACTTGGGGGATCTGCCTAGGGGGAATGCCTTCTGGGAGGTGTTTTTAAGGGAAACTGGCTCCTATTTAGGCATTACAGACGTGGAGAAAACCCGGAAAACTCCACATGGCCAGCCCATCTGAGCGAGGTGCGAACCCACAAACGAACTCCCCGTGTTCAAGGTACGAAGACCACTTAGCCACTGGTGGGTTTCTTTTACCGAAAGAGAATTCGACTCGAAGGATCTTCCGATGAAGTGCTACCCATTAATTTTTTGGAGGGGATTCCCCTTCTAAGCATTAGGTTCATATATCTCCACTTTTCTGCCACCAACTACAACAAATGAAGGTATGTACAGTACAGTGCTATTTTATTAAACAAAGTTTACATGTTTGTTGCTGTAATGATAGATACTACGTTTTCCTACATTTTCATCAAAGAAAATTACTGTATATTGCAAATAAAATCACAAAAATTTCGGAGACTAGAACGGATTAATTGCATTTGCATTAATTTCTATGGGAAAAATTGCTTCGNAGGTGTCGTTGGGGTGAGAGTGAGATTATCTTGTGTTTTACTCATATTTAGATCATAGTTACAAAGAAACGGGTTAATTTGAGCACGTTTTTCGGTCCAATCGTATTTGATGCTGAAATTTTTCATTAGAGGTTACTTTCCTTATTTTTAATGTATTTCCGTCATTTTTTTCTAATTGGGCTTCTTGAAACACTGGCAGAATCTGAGATAATTCGTCTGTTAACTTACTCCAAAATTATGCTCTCATTGCAGTTTTGAATTTCTTTAAGTAAATTTTGTGTTATAGCAAAAACCTTTAATTTAATGTCTGTTTCATGAACTGATCTGGTTTCCAGAACTTGTTTGAAAATTTCTTCTTGCATTTCTGTTTCGGTACTTGAAGTTTGCATTGCATCATCATTCAGCTCCAATCTCTCACTTCCAATTTCAGTTGTGGACTGTCCGCATTCAAGTGACACTATTACTTTGTCATTACTGTCTTTCAAGTTATAGTCACCACTATTTTCTCCAGTACTTATTTCCATTGTATTCAATTTTCAAGTAATGTATATGTTTATAAATTGTTTTTACATACAACGAATCACTGCAAGACCAGCTAAAATCATGTATACAAATTTTGCATAAACCACATCTTAGTTGACAGTCTAATCTTGGACAGGTCTTTCTAACAATTACATGATTACGTAATTCTTTTTAGTAAACTTCCAACATTCATTTTCATTGACAAAGGACGTTACAACAACACTGTAGTATGTGTAACAAATCTGATGGTCAACAAGAAACAGACAGTCGCGTGGATACAATGCGTGCGGTGTGATTCTTGGCATCATATGTTTTCTGTCTCAGTAACAATTGATACTACAAATTTTATATGTAAGCTATGTTTGTAAGGATTGTAACACACATTAAAACCTTTCAAATTCATGAAATCATAAAAATCATTATTTTTCTTATTAAATTCACATTAGAAACTTTCTTAAAACTATAAAATCATGATTTTTATAATAAATTTTTATAACATCACGTTTTTTATTTATATATATATTTTTCATTTTCATATTTATAAATATTAATTTTATAATTTTTAAAACATGAAAAAATAAATATGAATGTGAAACTTATAATTTATAAATATGAAACTACTAGTAAACACATGTGTGTCTGCATAATGAATGTGACCAATAGGAGCGCGACAGGATCTCAGGCTCTAGTCGCTTGTCCAAGGGGCCCTGACATTCTCCAAAGAAAAAGGACGACAAACACTAGAAAATTTTCCAAAAATTTTTCTCTAA
>NW_019384455.1:222978-257102 GCF_000671375.1 Centruroides sculpturatus
AACGAACTCCCCGTGTTCAAGGTACGAAGACCACTTAGCCACTGGTGGGTTTCTTTTACCGAAAGAGAATTCGACTCGAAGGATCTTCCGATGAAGTGCTACCCATTAATTTTTTGGAGGGGATTCCCCTTCTAAGCATTAGGTTCATATATCTCCACTTTTCTGCCACCAACTACAACAAATGAAGGTATGTACAGTACAGTGCTATTTTATTAAACAAAGTTTACATGTTTGTTGCTGTAATGATAGATACTACGTTTTCCTACATTTTCATCAAAGAAAATTACTGTATATTGCAAATAAAATCACAAAAATTTCGGAGACTAGAACGGATTAATTGCATTTGCATTAATTTCTATGGGAAAAATTGCTTTGGTTAA
This sequence comes from Centruroides sculpturatus, assembly GCF_000671375.1. Classification (NCBI taxonomy): domain Eukaryota; kingdom Metazoa; phylum Arthropoda; class Arachnida; order Scorpiones; family Buthidae; genus Centruroides; species Centruroides sculpturatus. Next base: position 223,359 of record NW_019384455.1, read on the forward strand.
CGAACGGAGTCGCGGAACAGATTAAGTTCGTTAACCGGGGTTCCACTGTATTCTAAAAAAATTTTTAACCTCATGAAATTTAGTAATAAATATAAACTTTTATTTATTATTATTATTTGTCTCAAGCAAACCTGGTACATAAAACCATATTTTCATATCTAATAGTTTATTTTTTGTTAAAAATTTACTTTGCAATTTTTACATAAATATAAAAATCTATAAGTGAATATTATATTTTATATATATATATTTTTTTTGAAAGAAATATTAAATATTTGAAATTAAACATATTTGCTCCTATATTCTTGTAAAATCTGAAGTTGAAATGTCTTCATTTACTCTGGTATTTCTCACACAGACTTAACAAGAATATATTATAATGATTACAAGTTACAGAATGTTCACACAACTAGCCAGATGCAAGAGAGATCTTTCCAGTATTGATCAAGTATATGCATAGCATAGCCTATGGAGCATTGTAATGGAACTAATGTTTGCAGTAAAATAAGTTAATAAAAACAAAAGGAACATGTTAAATTGCATAGTAATTCCAAGGCAATACATAAATTTTTCCAAGCACAAGGATAACATAAGAGAACCGTTTTAAGATGTTTTAGCATAATGTACAAAGATTCTCTGTGTAGGACAAAAATCAAGACTGCATAAATTAATACAAAAACAGTTAGCTTTATTTCACTATACTACATGTTCAAAATGGTCCAAATCTTCAGCAGCAATAAAAGTGTAGATGGTCAAGAGTGGCATTATGGATGGCACTTAGCTTACCTGGTATCGTGTTTTAAAAGCTCATGTTCACTTTAGCTCATCATCATCATGTGTCACTTCTGGATACACATTGAACACCAATGCTTTAAAATGACCCTACAAGAAGAGTATAGGTCAAGTTCAAAGAATATAGTGGCCATGGAATAGGAACATAATGTCCTATTCATTGGTTGTCAAACAGCTCTCCCAGGCAGATATGCATCAGTGTTCCAATGATAATTCATACCATTTGTCTTCCAAGTGTAGGTTATTAATATAGCAGTCACTAGTCTGGATGCCATCAATAAATACAGGATAAATAATCTGCTCCATATATCATACCAGATGTTTAGTGTAAAATATATTGTGTTTCATGATGTATATGAAAAAAACAATACAGGTATGTCCAGTAGTGCATGTTATGGCAGTAAAATAGATCTTCATCAGTCCATAAAATGTGCTCAAGCAGTTCTCATTTGTCCTGGCTGAATTTAACATCCTGTTTTACCAGTCAAATTACTTCCATCATCATCCATGTTTTGTATCAGTAACAGATTGCCATAACATGCATTCATTCAACTGCTATGTAAAATTCAATATAGCAAGAACTGCAGCAGCCACAAATATTTCATGTATGCTTGTATATGAATATATGTGCATGGAAGTACTATATCTTTGATGTCTTCTACCATTTCCCCCCCTTCTTTTTCAATTTTAGTCTTCATGAAAGGAATATATTATTACTATAAATTTCTCATACAACTGCCAATAATAATAATAATAATAATAACTCTCCTGTGGTCACCACCTGGTCGTGGTGGGAGAGACTAGTAATTTTACTGATCTATAGGGCAATGCAGGCTGGAGCACAAGCTCCTGGTAGGGACACCCATGCCAGTAAGGTCTATGGGGAGAAATGAAGCTAAGACCACACCCACATTCTGTGGAGATATTTATCATGGTAATAACCAGATCAAAGTGTGATACCAGCTCAGATGTCGCCCGGGTTAACAAGGTCCGCGTTCGTGGGTTAGGCAGAGGCTCACGTTCGAAAAATAGGCCGCAGTCTCCCTTGGTTACCAGTGGTGAAAGCAGCGCCGGCCCAAGTATGGCTACTGCAATGCCCTCAACAGATGTGAGGAATCAACCTAGCCTTGGTGTTTCTGTGGCAATGCATAACAGACCACAAAGGCTGGAAGATCACACCAATGGATGAAATGGACATCAGAAATGAACGAGTTTATCATCCGTACTTACTACGCAATCACAAAACTCGAAACAAACATGACAGCATACAGACACAACTATAGATTCACACAACAATATCCTCACCTCACTGTCACCAAACAAAGGGTTGTCGATCAAAAAAGAACAATTATACACAACAACCTTATCCCACAAACAACACTTGAACTTATCAAACAACAGGTTGTTGATCAAATACATCAACAGACAGAAACACTTAACATTAATGAAGATCATGTAACCTGTCAGGATAATCCAGCAACAAGCATTGATAATAGCACACATACAACAACTACAACTAATGATACTACAGGCAACAAGCATTGACTAAAAACTACAGAAAACACATACTGAAAGATATAACACTCACAAATGACACATGCAGAAAATGTCACATCATGCCAGAAATTATACAACACATTACTTCTGGGTGCAAGCTCTTGGCACAGACAGATTTTGGTTAATACAGACATAATCAAGTAGCAAATATAATACACCAAGAGCTTGCAAACAAATACAAATTATTAGATATCCACGAACCATACTACAAATACATTCAACAGACAGTATTGGAAAACAACACGCACAAAATGTACTACGACAGAGCCATAATCACAGATAAAACAATTTACCACAACAGACCAGACATCACACTCATTGACAAACACAATAAAATCACATACATTATAGACATATCCATTCCAAACATTCACAATATTGATACAAAACACATGCACTGAAAAAATTAGCAAGTACACAGAACTCGCCCAGGAAATAAGGCATCTGTGGAGGATGGAAAGGGTGCTTATTGTACCTGTTGTTCTCTCCTGTACAGGTGTGATAACACACACACTACATAAAAGCCTGGGAACATTACAATTGAATAGAAATACATACATCACACTACAGAAGGCCACTATATTGAATACATGCCATATTGTTAGGAAATTCCTGAATACAGACATTGATACACTTATTTAATTTTAGTTTTTGGTTGCTATGCCTTGACTTTGGTCCAGTATAGTACACAGCAACCAGTGCGAACCGAGTATAACCCACTAAACCCACATAATAATAATAATTGTAATTGTATAGATATTATTATCAGTTCATGTTTATTGTGAACTAGTGAATTTATAAGATGCACACAAAATCTGCATTGCAATGAATATAGATTCTGAGGAAAAAAGATTCCATATTTACAAATCTTGACAAAAAAAACCATATGTAAATACTAATTTTCTAGTTTAATATAATATGAATGAAATGTTAATATATAATTCACACTTTCTTTTCTCAGCTGCACTGAAGGATGTTCTATCTGCATTCAGTTCTCCAGAAAATGTTGCCAGATTAGAAGAAGCAAAAGATAATGCAGGAAATGATATGTTAAAACACATGCAACTGGTCTTTCCTGTGGCTACACAAATAGAAATGGATGTTATACAAAATTATGGCTTCCCTGGAGATGGAGAAGGTTGTTGTCATTTTTGTTTTTTATTTTTAAATCATCATAGAATATACTTATATAAATAAATTATTCTTTTTAATTTTTATACAATTCTGTGAAATTGATGTATGGAACTACAGAATTTATTTAATTTCAGGAGTCATTCAATTTGCTCAAGCTATAAAGCAATTGGAAAGAGAACATCCAGACATTGCTGAATTGAATGCTGAAGTAAGAGCTCATCTCATTCCTCCTATGGTTTTTCCATCTCAACCACAAAATTAATTTAAATTTTTAATATATATACATGTCAGTTATTACAAATCTTATATATATATATGTCAGTTATTATGTTTGTACTTTTATGAAATGTATTGTCAAATATTAAATACCAGTACTTTTTTACATAGTAAAAGTTGTATTTATTATCAGGTATGAAATCCATCAAATATTTGGATAAAATAAAACAATAAAAATTTAAAACTTTATTATTCTTTTCTTATTCAATATACTTTTTTAATTTATAATTGTTCAAATATTAGAAGACAGTTAAAATTATCATAAGACGTGATGAAAAACTTTCCTTAAAAAATGAAACCTATAGCAGACATTACCAATTAATTATAACAGGTACTATTATCTTCTACAGACAATTTGCTTTTAGCATTTAATGTAATAGAGTTTTTTAGTGTAGCAACTATTTTACATGACTAAATAATTGCCAATTGTTTTGATTTGAGTACAAAGTAATATCAAGAGTGCATATTTTTCATATTGACTATAACCAACTCTATTTCAATTATATCTTCTGAAATTGATAGCAGCAGCTCTATAATGTTAATATCTATTTGGTCTAAATAAAATTGGTTTATGAAAGATCAAGAAAAAATAAAGTTGAACATTTTATTCTTATAAATACAGTAATAAATTAGATGTTACATTGTTAATATTCTTGAACTATGTAATTTATAAGGATTGTTCTAAAATGAGATCAATTTAGCTCTTTTTTCTTATTTTTGAATTTCAAGAAATTAAAATACTATATTTATTCTAATATACAGCTTGCTATCTGTAACTTTTATCAGCTTGTATCTGCACTGTTTATTAGAGAGCACCTATTATTTCTGTTCTTTGGAAATTAGATTGAAGTGAAAAAGTTAGTGAATTCAGAGCATCAATGCAACACTCAACAAATACATATTATATTTCAACATAAAATAAGAGTGACAATGCTAAATAGAATGAAATTGTGAGCCCGAGGGGTTTGAGTTCGAAAATTTTTAGGGTTAACATATTTTTTCATTAGAGGATGGAAAAAAATATAACGGAAATAGATCGGATGTGGAATCTTATACATCGTCCGTTTGTCAATTAGTCAAAGTGCACGTGCTAATTAGTCAGAATAACGAGTGAACGACCTGTTGGCTCAGTGCCAACGACGATCGTATAAAAACGATTGTCACGGGAAGTTCTGGGCGATCGTCCCCTCAGTGCGACTGTCCCTCCGCGCGATCCTCAGGAAGGTCTGAATACAGTGTCTCCCGTCCCGATCCTGTCCGAGGAGAAGCCGGTAGAAGACATAAGCCTGTGACAGACGGCCAGCTTCCATAGTTCAGAAGGATCGTCGCATACCGTCCTCCGACATAAGCCGCCCATATAACTCTCTTTGTAACTGACCGCCCATATAACGCTCTTTGTAAACTCTCACGCGGCATAGTGAATAGTTACAGCTCCCTTATAGATAAATTTATGTTATCCGCATCTAAGCTATAATCAGTAACTTGTATACTCCTGTAAATTTCTTTAGTTATATAATAAACCTTTATTTTGTTCTTTGTTAAACCTGTCTCCTGTTTATCCGAGGAAACCTGTCGACTTACCGACGCACTCCCCACTCGATTTGCCCTCCTAGCCATCCTACCACTCCGAGATCGGGCTTTACCAGCCTGTGCAGATTAAGTGGTCAGTACGAGATTGACCCCTGACCCACTGCGTATCTCACAAAATTTTTCAGTTTAAAATAAATATTATAGAAAAAAGTTATCTTTCTCCAATACAAAATCTTAAAGCTGTGCTGCTTATCAGAATAAATATGGTAGAAATAAATTGGCTTTTCAAATTGATAATGAACCTGTTTAAACTAATTTAACTTAGATAATACTTGAATTTTTAGCTCTCTGAAAGGATAATGAGTATTACAATAAACATATCTTGTTTAAAATATAATAAAACTAAATACTGAATAAGAAATGGCTTTAAAATTATTAAAATTTAAAAAGTAAAAGATCTATACTGGATGTAGAAATCAATAAATATATCTATTGCAGATGAAATAACAAGTTATTCCTCTTGATCACACACAAAAACTTGTCAGAATTTCAAGTTTTATTATAAAATTTTCTTTAAAATATTTTTATCACTGAGAAAATAATAGAATAATAATAAATCTGAAGTTCAAGAAATGTATATGTAGAATAGGAGCAATCAATATAATAAAATAATCAAAAAAATTTCCTTTACTATTTTTGATTATTTTGCATTTAATAATAATTTCATAAATTGACTATCATTCAATAGCTAAAAGAAATCTGCCTACTAACAAGCAGAAATGATTTTCACTCTTACCCCATAATCAACCATCTGTGCTCATAGATGGTTGACTATGGGGTAAGAAGCTAGTTGCATAGGTTGAAGATAAAGCCCTTGTCTTAATATCCTTGTCTTATATCACAATAAGCTATGTTTTGTTAGAGCATGCTTCAAATAAGAACTGTTCAAATTCCATTAATATATTTAAATTAATAGATCTTTAATTCAATTTTAGTAATTGAAAATAATAAATTAAAAGTAATAGAAGTATTAAGCAGTTAAATAAGTTATTATATTGCATTTGTATGTTTATAATTATGGAATAACTATTTTCTGCTGTAACAAGTAACAAATATTTGTGTTTAACATAATTTAATGAAAAAAAAATTCTACAACAGTACAAGATTAAATTCCTCAATCTTTGCAAATAAATGTTGAAAATTGGCAACTACTGTATATGCATGTGTTCTACAAAGAACTATCAGTCTAAATGTTTATATATAAACATTTTATAAATGAATCATATACTGTATTTAAAAGAATTTAGGTTCTTAAATGAGTAAATAAAAATAAGTTTTTATTCTAATATTACAGAAATTATAATAAATAAACTAAGGATAGAAACAAATTAGAAAAATTTCAATATTTATTAAACATATTTTATTGCAAAATTCATTATTGATTTTGAAACTGTATTGAGAATTTATAAAATAAATAGTTTCAGTTAATTCATAAAACACTTTGATATATTAAATATGTAAACATTTTATTCTGATTTACTTGAAACATTTAAAAATAATTTTATATTAATTTATTAAAAATATTTAAAATAGTTACATTTTTATTACAAAAATAACAATATAATAGATTTATACTATAATATTTAAAGAAAAGAATAAAAACTTAACTCTAAATTATCATTATGGTGAAATTTGCAAATATAACAAATATCAATTCATTTATTACTTATTTTAACATCAATAAAAATATAAATTTACTTTTAAACTCAAATCTCAGAATGCTTTTTAAAAATATTACTTCAATCATATTCAAAATAACAATACTGTTTATTTATGTTGTTAATTAATCTGTTTTTATGATAGAATTATTCTGAATCATTGATACAGAAACTAAATGATAATCAATGCACGAGACAATAAATATACACTACAACTTATCATATAATGAAATACATCAACTGCTGGCATACCCAGTACCTTACCTTCTGTGCCTACTATTATTGCAGCAACTGGAATTATGTGAATGCCAACAGCACCCTGCCAATTATAATGGGTAACACACAATCCACCAACAGACACAAAGGATGTGACTTGCTGAATCTGAGTAAGAACTTTGCTAAGCTTATTTGGTAAAGTTTTGAGAGCAAAGACAATTACAAAAATACTAAGCACATGAATCCAGCCAATCATGGCTTTGTTATATACAAAATTAAAATTGGCTGCCAGCAATGAAAATCCAGCAATGGAAACCCACCATGTTGTCTTTTTATGAAGGGAGATTAATTTATTAGGTGGAGATGAAAAACCTGTGAATGATAAGAAGTTTGAAATTCCAATAAATTTCATATGTGAAATAAATTAATTTTATAATTAATTTCAAACATATAATAAGATTTTTTCAAATGAATTTTATGATTAGTTTGTATTATATGTTTTCATTAATGACATAATCTTCATGTACTTATGAATATGAAGCAAAATATTTAAATGCTTTATAAAATATCTTTTTATACTTTAACATTATGCAACATAGTATATCATGCATTTTAGGTACAACAGTCAATTTTAACAAGCATTACTTTTAGTGACAAAAATTTGAACCATTAATAAACAAATAAATCCAATCCAATTAATATATAAAGGTAATATATTAAATACTGAATAGATCTTAATTCCTATTTAAGTAATAGGATATTAAAATGACCATTTTCTAAAAACACATTAAAATATTTTTATTACTATAACATATTCTTCACTTTACAGTTTACTGAATCATCTTATAATTGATATGGTTAGTTAATGAACAAGGGCTGTTTTTTTTTTAATTTGATGCTTAAAACATACTCAAATTTACCAATTCTGATCTATATTGGCAATTCCAACAAACTATACAGGGTACTATATAAATTCAAAATACAGAATGTAAACAAGGTAAGTTTATTTACATTGACATTAAATGATGTTTTACTTGTTAATGTATGCATTGCTTTACATTATTTGAAAAAAAGGTAAAAGATTAGTCAGATTTTGGTTAACATGATTCTTATTAGATCATGTTTTCAACTTCCACATTTATTATACATCTTATAGAATCTAGTTTTACTGTTTGTAAAGGATTACATATACATTTGTATTACTGGAAGTTCATAAAAATGCTAACATATCTGTACATTTTATTTGCTTGCTTATAGCAAAGTTGCATTTTAACATAGGTTATTAAATAAAAATAAGCTTGACATTAAAATATTTTAAATTCAAAATTTAGCATAACTCTCATATAACACTGAATTTTGATCACATGGTTTCCTATAACATTGCTGAAGAATTATGGCAAAGCTCTCGTAAGTGTTATTTTTTATGTTTTGTGCAAAAAAATTTGCTATTATGTTAGATGTAATTTTTTGACATTTCCATTCTTTTTGTGAATCTCCACTGTTGATTCACTACCCACTGAAAAACAACAACAAAAATAAAATATTGAGAAATTTGAACACCATTTTATTAGCTGATCTCTATGTTGTGTTGCATGCTACCTAACTTGAACTTGTTTGAAACTATTAAATATAACTGAAATGTACAATTTGTGGCAACAATGCTCAAAAATATTGACAACACAAACATGAACTGTTATTTCTTGAATAGGCATTAATATACAGGGTTAGCAAGAAATAAGTTTCCCACTTCAGAGAGCTCTGGAGTGCGTTCTACTGCTCGAAATGAGACAAAATTTGGACTACAGATAATTCAAATGATGCACTTGATATTTCTTAAATAAAAAAAAAATAGTACAAAAATTTATTGATAGGTGGTGCTGAGTACACAGAAATATTAAATATGCATGCACATATAAATGTTGAATATTGTATATGTAGCACTAAAATTGCTGAATATGTCCTCCTTCATTTTGAACAACATGCTCTAATCGCAAAACCATATTTTTCACAGCTAAACGCAGTGAGTCTGCTGGAATATCCAGAACATGGCACCGAATGCTGTCCTTCAGATCTGGCACAGATGCAGGTCTTCTACAGTAGATGGTGTCCTTCAGGAAACCCCATAACCAAAACCCTTCAATATTTCTGTCTGTTACAGCGCTACCTATTGACGGATTTTTGTACTATTTTTTTATTTAAGAAATGTCAAGTGCATCATTTGAATTATCTGTAGTCCAAATTTTGTCTCATTTTGAGCAGTAGAACACACTCCAGAGCTCTCTGAAGTGGGAAACTTATTTCTTAACTCTGTATTTTAATTTTCTTCAATAAAAATTTTTGATGTCATATACTGTATATTCATTGATATACATATTTGAAAAAAACATAACAGTGTCTCAGTAATTTTCTGGAAGTTTTGTGCAAATTAGTATCTTACAGTTATCTATTTAGTTTTAGTATTTTATGATACAGTACAATTTTATTAGGGAAAATTATTTTTAATTTCAGTTATGAGCCATAAATTAAAAAAAAATGTGTGTGGAATTGCATAAGCTTATAGCATCTTATTATGAAGAAAAATTACAGAATTTGTTAAAAGAAGTTACTCAACCATGCATATAAAATAAAAAGATATAAAAAAAAAATTGTATTCACAACAAAATAAAATCTGATCCAAAATTTTTACTTAATGACTATGACAAGAGATGGATCATTAGACTAGTCAAGAAAGATCCTGAACAGTTATTTGTATGTTTAGTATATTTTGACTAAAAAAAAAAGTTTAAAAATATACACAAATCACTAATGTGGTTGAATATATTTAACACAAACAACTTTGAAATTTTGTTTAGTATTTCAAAACTTTATTAATGTTTTTTTCAAAGATTTTCCTTAAATTTTACTTTATTTGATAAAGTTCATATAATACAACAATCTTAAGTAAAACAAACAATTAAGCAATTGAAGTTAGCAAGGCTATAACAAAACAAAGAATTCCCCAGAATTTTTAAAAAGTTTATTTTATAGATTAAAAAGCAAAATTCAAGTGAAATGATGTAAAAGTTGGAAGAAAAAGAATTCAAAGTTTCAGCCTCAAAATGCTGTATGTACTGTAAAGCTGAATTTAAATTCTTGCATGTAGCATCTAGTATGTCTTATGTTTGTTTATGTGCAGTAAAATGACATCACATCCAAGTGCTGAATCCCAAGTGGATATTTTGAGGAAAACTGGCCCCTATTCAGATGTTAGAAATGTGAATAAAACCTGAAAATTGACACTGCCAACCCATTGGTCAGGCATGAATCTACAACCAACTATCAGTGTTCAATAGTTTTGGTCATTGGTAGGCATTGTAGGAGCAAAGTGATTGCCCCTCCATGTTTTTAATTGTTTTAACATGTCTTTTTAATGTCAGTCAATAAAACCAGAATTTCCACTAATTATAGTCTTATTTACTTTTTCTTTTCATATTTTGGTTCTATTCTACTCTACAAAGAGGGCCTTTTTTCAATATTCAGCATAGGTTCATCTAGGCCCGCAATGAAGACAACTAAGTAGTATGGGATAAGGTTCCAACATATCTAGGACAGACAGCCATAAAAATTCTCAGGTCCCCAGAGCAGTAAACTGATGCTTTAATCAGACATCATGGGATTATAACAAATCAAAAATCTGAAAAAATAGCTGTTGACATTTATCAGTACAAAAATTAACATTTAAAAATTTTTATCTGCCTACAATAAATAAAATTCATAAATTTTATTTTCTTCAGTATCTTTATGGAAAAATGTTTCTAATAAAATGTTGTTCAATTTGCTTTTATGTGTAGCTGTCTTTTTTTTTTCTTTTTGCATCAGTGTGAGCAACCTCAGAAGGCTAAAAAAAATTCTGCATTGCAGAATTTTCTTTTCTTATAATATAATTCATTCAAAATAACTTTTTCAAAAAATAATTAAAATTATTTTTAATGTAACTTTTACAAAAAATCATTGTATGTATAATAATAATAATAATTTAAAATCATTGATTATGAAATGTGAAGCAAAAATATATATTTATTTTTATAAAAATTTTAAATTTAATAATCTGAAAATACTTCATTATTTTTTTGTTAAAAATTGAACTTTATAATTCATTTTAATAATAAAATAATGCATCTATCTTATCTCATAGCAAATTAATTTTAAGTTATCAGACTGATATAGAAAGATAAAGTTAATACTGCAAGCTTTACAAGTTTTGCAGTAAAAGCCAGCAGCTTTTACTGCAAGTTTCCTTACAAACTTTAGTTAATGTCAATAAAACAATATTTGTACTACTAAATTGCATACTAGTCTAGAGAATGATTATCTTTAAAAATTAATAATAATAAATAAAATAAAAAATATTGTTAATTGATTGGAAGAAACATTTAGCTGGCTGATTAACCATCTAAAACCAAACTTTGGATAAACATGGCATTAAAACATTCATTTTGCCATTTATATTAGTTATCGAATTAAGAAATAATGATGAATTTTTTTAAATTAAAAATTAAATAAATAGCCCTGTATCAAATAATGTTTCCAAAGTTATTTTTTTAATGTATTTAAAATTGTAAATAAGATAAATTAGATTTTATGTTAATTGCATTTTTGAATTATACTCTAAAAGATAAAAGCTAAATAAAAATTTATTAATTTATTTAAAATACTCACTAAAACGAATTGTTCCCAAAAAAGCAGCAACGGCAATGAGTAAGAAACAGCTTATACCAAATAATGGTGTTTCTTCCAGTTTCAGAGTGGATGAAAAAAAATGGAGATGCCAATTTGCAGATGATTCATGTAATCTCCAAGCTGCTAACAGAGAAGAAACTGCCAACGTTCCATCAGATAAAGAAGTCGTTAATTTTCTTCCCATCTGTAAATAATACAACTTATAAAATAAAACAATTTTTATAGTTTAATATCTAAATTCAGTTATTTTCTAAAATAGGAATATGCGTCTCTTTACCTTCGGCAGACCTACTTAGTTTTAATTCGAAACAACCTTCGCAAACAATAACTATAAAGTTTAAAGTTCATGTATAACATCACATTTACACAGATTAAATTTAAAGTAACGTAGACCAAATTATAACCAAACCCAATGAAAACCTTTATGAGCAAATAAAACAAAATAAATGAAAAAGCAACTTCAATACGTATATTCTAGATCAAAGTATCGACGTAACAATATTTTTTCTCAATGCGACCTAAAACTCAGAAAATGGGTCATAAGTCAAAGTAAAAATTAAAATGTCTTAACCTGATTAAATTACAACTTCTACATAAAATTTAAAAAAAAAAATAAAGAATGCATTTTTTCTCTTTATTATAATAAACATTTTTAATAAGAGAACAACCGAAGTTGAATATTCAAAGTAATTTATGTAAACAAAANTATTTTTGATTATTTTGCATTTAATAATAATTTCATAAATTGACTATCATTCAATAGCTAAAAGAAATCTGCCTACTAACAAGCAGAAATGATTTTCACTCTTACCCCATAATCAACCATCTGTGCTCATAGATGGTTGACTATGGGGTAAGAAGCTAGTTGCATAGGTTGAAGATAAAGCCCTTGTCTTAATATCCTTGTCTTATATCACAATAAGCTATGTTTTGTTAGAGCATGCTTCAAATAAGAACTGTTCAAATTCCATTAATATATTTAAATTAATAGATCTTTAATTCAATTTTAGTAATTGAAAATAATAAATTAAAAGTAATAGAAGTATTAAGCAGTTAAATAAGTTATTATATTGCATTTGTATGTTTATAATTATGGAATAACTATTTTCTGCTGTAACAAGTAACAAATATTTGTGTTTAACATAATTTAATGAAAAAAAAATTCTACAACAGTACAAGATTAAATTCCTCAATCTTTGCAAATAAATGTTGAAAATTGGCAACTACTGTATATGCATGTGTTCTACAAAGAACTATCAGTCTAAATGTTTATATATAAACATTTTATAAATGAATCATATACTGTATTTAAAAGAATTTAGGTTCTTAAATGAGTAAATAAAAATAAGTTTTTATTCTAATATTACAGAAATTATAATAAATAAACTAAGGATAGAAACAAATTAGAAAAATTTCAATATTTATTAGATGTTACATTGTTAATATTCTTGAACTATGTAATTTATAAGGATTGTTCTAAAATGAGATCAATTTAGCTCTTTTTTCTTATTTTTGAATTTCAAGAAATTAAAATACTATATTTATTCTAATATACAGCTTGCTATCTGTAACTTTTATCAGCTTGTATCTGCACTGTTTATTAGAGAGCACCTATTATTTCTGTTCTTTGGAAATTAGATTGAAGTGAAAAAGTTAGTGAATTCAGACTTCCAGATCCTATACATTGTAAAAAAAATTTGCTTGATCATATCATATACATGCAACATAATATTGAACACAACTAAATGCTATAGAAGATCATCTGCAGATGCTTGAAACAGAAATGGGAAGTTCTCATATTGATGTGGATAAACAAATGCCAAAATTATTAAATTCTGTCCGAAAACTGATGAAAGATTTAGCTCTTGTCCAACAGTTGACACAATTTCAGTAATTGNTTTTATCAGCTTGTATCTGCACTGTTTATTAGAGAGCACCTATTATTTCTGTTCTTTGGAAATTAGATTGAAGTGAAAAAGTTAGTGAATTCAGAGCATCAATGCAACACTCAACAAATACATATTATATTTCAACATAAAATAAGAGTGACAATGCTAAATAGAATGAAATTGTGAGCCCGAGGGGTTTGAGTTCGAAAATTTTTAGGGTTAACATATTTTTTCATTAGAGGATGGAAAAAAATATAACGGAAATAGATCGGATGTGGAATCTTATACATCGTCCGTTTGTCAATTAGTCAAAGTGCACGTGCTAATTAGTCAGAATAACGAGTGAACGACCTGTTGGCTCAGTGCCAACAACGATTGTATAAAAACGATCGTCACGGGAAGTTCTGGGCGATCGTCCCCTCAGTGCGATGCTCAGGAAGGTCTGAATACAGTGTCTCCCGTCCCGATCCTGTCCGAGGAGAAGCTGGTAGAAGACATAAGCCTGTGACAGACGGCCAGCTTCCATAGTTCAGAAGGATCGTCGCATACCGTCCTCCGACATAAGGTATAACTGACTGCCCATATCACTCTCTTGTAAACTCTCACGCGGCATAGTGAATAGTTACAGCTCCCTTATAGATAAATTTATGTTATCCGCATCTAAGCTATAATCAGTAACTTGTATACTCCTGTAAATTTCTTTAGTTATATAATAAACCTTTATTTTGTTCTTTGTTAAACCTGTCTCCTGTTTATCCGAGGAAACCTGTCGACTTACCGACGCACTCCCCACTCGATTTGCCCTCCTAGCCATCCTACCACTCCGAGATCGGGCTTTACCAGCCTGTGCAGATTAAGTGGTCAGTACGAGATTGACCCCTGACCCACTGCGTATCTCACAAAATTTTTCAGTTTAAAATAAATATTATAGAAAAAAGTTATCTTTCTCCAATACAAAAGCTTAAAGCTGTGCTGCTTATCAGAATAAATATGGTAGAAATAAATTGGCTTTTCAAATTGATAATGAACCTGTTTAAACTAATTTAACTTAGATAATACTTGAATTTTTAGCTCTCTGAAAGGATAATGAGTATTACAATAAACATATCTTGTTTAAAATATAATAAAACTAAATACTGAATAAGAAATGGCTTTAAAATTATTAAAATTTAAAAAGTAAAAGATCTATACTGGATGTAGAAATCAATAAATATATCTATTGCAGATGAAATAACAAGTTATTCCTCTTGATCACACACAAAAACTTGTCAGAATTTCAAGTTTTATTATAAAATTTTCTTTAAAATATTTTTATCACTGAGAAAATAATAGAATAATAATAAATCTGAAGTTCAAGAAATGTATATGTAGAATAGGAGCAATCAATATAATAAAATAATCAAAAAAATTTCCTTTACTATTTTTGATTATTTTGCATTTAATAATAATTTCATAAATTGACTATCATTCAATAGCTAAAAGAAATCTGCCTACTAACAAGCAGAAATGATTTTCACTCTTACCCCATAATCAACCATCTGTGCTCATAGATGGTTGACTATGGGGTAAGAAGCTAGTTGCATAGGTTGAAGATAAAGCCCTTGTCTTAATATCCTTGTCTTATATCACAATAAGCTATGTTTTGTTAGAGCATGCTTCAAATAAGAACTGTTCAAATTCCATTAATATATTTAAATTAATAGATCTTTAATTCAATTTTAGTAATTGAAAATAATAAATTAAAAGTAATAGAAGTATTAAGCAGTTAAATAAGTTATTATATTGCATTTGTATGTTTATAATTATGGAATAACTATTTTCTGCTGTAACAAGTAACAAATATTTGTGTTTAACATAATTTAATGAAAAAAAAATTCTACAACAGTACAAGATTAAATTCCTCAATCTTTGCAAATAAATGTTGAAAATTGGCAACTACTGTATATGCATGTGTTCTACAAAGAACTATCAGTCTAAATGTTTATATATAAACATTTTATAAATGAATCATATACTGTATTTAAAAGAATTTAGGTTCTTAAATGAGTAAATAAAAATAAGTTTTTATTCTAATATTACAGAAATTATAATAAATAAACTAAGGATAGAAACAAATTAGAAAAATTTCAATATTTATTAAACATATTTTATTGCAAAATTCATTATTGATTTTGAAACTGTATTGAGAATTTATAAAATAAATAGTTTCAGTTAATTCATAAAACACTTTGATATATTAAATATGTAAACATTTTATTCTGATTTACTTGAAACATTTAAAAATAATTTTATATTAATTTATTAAAAATATTTAAAATAGTTACATTTTTATTACAAAAATAACAATATAATAGATTTATACTATAATATTTAAAGAAAAGAATAAAAACTTAACTCTAAATTATCATTATGGTGAAATTTGCAAATATAACAAATATCAATTCATTTATTACTTATTTTAACATCAATAAAAATATAAATTTACTTTTAAACTCAAATCTCAGAATGCTTTTTAAAAATATTACTTCAATCATATTCAAAATAACAATACTGTTTATTTATGTTGTTAATTAATCTGTTTTTATGATAGAATTATTCTGAATCATTGATACAGAAACTAAATGATAATCAATGCACGAGACAATAAATATACACTACAACTTATCATATAATGAAATACATCAACTGCTGGCATACCCAGTACCTTACCTTCTGTGCCTACTATTATTGCAGCAACTGGAATTATGTGAATGCCAACAGCACCCTGCCAATTATAATGGGTAACACACAATCCACCAACAGACACAAAGGATGTGACTTGCTGAATCTGAGTAAGAACTTTGCTAAGCTTATTTGGTAAAGTTTTGAGAGCAAAGACAATTACAAAAATACTAAGCACATGAATCCAGCCAATCATGGCTTTGTTATATACAAAATTAAAATTGGCTGCCAGCAATGAAAATCCAGCAATGGAAACCCACCATGTTGTCTTTTTATGAAGGGAGATTAATTTATTAGGTGGAGATGAAAAACCTGTGAATGATAAGAAGTTTGAAATTCCAATAAATTTCATATGTGAAATAAATTAATTTTATAATTAATTTCAAACATATAATAAGATTTTTTCAAATGAATTTTATGATTAGTTTGTATTATATGTTTTCATTAATGACATAATCTTCATGTACTTATGAATATGAAGCAAAATATTTAAATGCTTTATAAAATATCTTTTTATACTTTAACATTATGCAACATAGTATATCATGCATTTTAGGTACAACAGTCAATTTTAACAAGCATTACTTTTAGTGACAAAAATTTGAACCATTAATAAACAAATAAATCCAATCCAATTAATATATAAAGGTAATATATTAAATACTGAATAGATCTTAATTCCTATTTAAGTAATAGGATATTAAAATGACCATTTTCTAAAAACACATTAAAATATTTTTATTACTATAACATATTCTTCACTTTACAGTTTACTGAATCATCTTATAATTGATATGGTTAGTTAATGAACAAGGGCTGTTTTTTTTTTAATTTGATGCTTAAAACATACTCAAATTTACCAATTCTGATCTATATTGGCAATTCCAACAAACTATACAGGGTACTATATAAATTCAAAATACAGAATGTAAACAAGGTAAGTTTATTTACATTGACATTAAATGATGTTTTACTTGTTAATGTATGCATTGCTTTACATTATTTGAAAAAAAGGTAAAAGATTAGTCAGATTTTGGTTAACATGATTCTTATTAGATCATGTTTTCAACTTCCACATTTATTATACATCTTATAGAATCTAGTTTTACTGTTTGTAAAGGATTACATATACATTTGTATTACTGGAAGTTCATAAAAATGCTAACATATCTGTACATTTTATTTGCTTGCTTATAGCAAAGTTGCATTTTAACATAGGTTATTAAATAAAAATAAGCTTGACATTAAAATATTTTAAATTCAAAATTTAGCATAACTCTCATATAACACTGAATTTTGATCACATGGTTTCCTATAACATTGCTGAAGAATTATGGCAAAGCTCTCGTAAGTGTTATTTTTTATGTTTTGTGCAAAAAAATTTGCTATTATGTTAGATGTAATTTTTTGACATTTCCATTCTTTTTGTGAATCTCCACTGTTGATTCACTACCCACTGAAAAACAACAACAAAAATAAAATATTGAGAAATTTGAACACCATTTTATTAGCTGATCTCTATGTTGTGTTGCATGCTACCTAACTTGAACTTGTTTGAAACTATTAAATATAACTGAAATGTACAATTTGTGGCAACAATGCTCAAAAATATTGACAACACAAACATGAACTGTTATTTCTTGAATAGGCATTAATATACAGGGTTAGCAAGAAATAAGTTTCCCACTTCAGAGAGCTCTGGAGTGCGTTCTACTGCTCGAAATGAGACAAAATTTGGACTACAGATAATTCAAATGATGCACTTGATATTTCTTAAATAAAAAAAAAATAGTACAAAAATTTATTGATAGGTGGTGCTGAGTACACAGAAATATTAAATATGCATGCACATATAAATGTTGAATATTGTATATGTAGCACTAAAATTGCTGAATATGTCCTCCTTCATTTTGAACAACATGCTCTAATCGCAAAACCATATTTTTCACAGCTAAACGCAGTGAGTCTGCTGGAATATCCAGAACATGGCACCGAATGCTGTCCTTCAGATCTGGCACAGATGCAGGTCTTCTACAGTAGATGGTGTCCTTCAGGAAACCCCATAACCAAAACCCTTCAATATTTCTGTCTGTTACAGCGCTACCTATTGACGGATTTTTGTACTATTTTTTTATTTAAGAAATGTCAAGTGCATCATTTGAATTATCTGTAGTCCAAATTTTGTCTCATTTTGAGCAGTAGAACACACTCCAGAGCTCTCTGAAGTGGGAAACTTATTTCTTAACTCTGTATTTTAATTTTCTTCAATAAAAATTTTTGATGTCATATACTGTATATTCATTGATATACATATTTGAAAAAAACATAACAGTGTCTCAGTAATTTTCTGGAAGTTTTGTGCAAATTAGTATCTTACAGTTATCTATTTAGTTTTAGTATTTTATGATACAGTACAATTTTATTAGGGAAAATTATTTTTAATTTCAGTTATGAGCCATAAATTAAAAAAAAATGTGTGTGGAATTGCATAAGCTTATAGCATCTTATTATGAAGAAAAATTACAGAATTTGTTAAAAGAAGTTACTCAACCATGCATATAAAATAAAAAGATATAAAAAAAAAATTGTATTCACAACAAAATAAAATCTGATCCAAAATTTTTACTTAATGACTATGACAAGAGATGGATCATTAGACTAGTCAAGAAAGATCCTGAACAGTTATTTGTATGTTTAGTATATTTTGACTAAAAAAAAAAGTTTAAAAATATACACAAATCACTAATGTGGTTGAATATATTTAACACAAACAACTTTGAAATTTTGTTTAGTATTTCAAAACTTTATTAATGTTTTTTTCAAAGATTTTCCTTAAATTTTACTTTATTTGATAAAGTTCATATAATACAACAATCTTAAGTAAAACAAACAATTAAGCAATTGAAGTTAGCAAGACTATAACAAAACAAAGAATTCCCCAGAATTTTTAAAAAGTTTATTTTATAGATTAAAAAGCAAAATTCAAGTGAAATGATGTAAAAGTTGGAAGAAAAAGAATTCAAAGTTTCAGCCTCAAAATGCTGTATGTACTGTAAAGCTGAATTTAAATTCTTGCATGTAGCATCTAGTATGTCTTATGTTTGTTTATGTGCAGTAAAATGACATCACATCCAAGTGCTGAATCCCAAGTGGATATTTTGAGGAAAACTGGCCCCTATTCAGATGTTAGAAATGTGAATAAAACCTGAAAATTGACACTGCCAACCCATTGGTCAGGCATGAATCTACAACCAACTATCAGTGTTCAATAGTTTTGGTCATTGGTAGGCATTGTAGGAGCAAAGTGATTGCCCCTCCATGTTTTTAATTGTTTTAACATGTCTTTTTAATGTCAGTCAATAAAACCAGAATTTCCACTAATTATAGTCTTATTTACTTTTTCTTTTCATATTTTGGTTCTATTCTACTCTACAAAGAGGGCCTTTTTTCAATATTCAGCATAGGTTCATCTAGGCCCGCAATGAAGACAACTAAGTAGTATGGGATAAGGTTCCAACATATCTAGGACAGACAGCCATAAAAATTCTCAGGTCCCCAGAGCAGTAAACTGATGCTTTAATCAGACATCATGGGATTATAACAAATCAAAAATCTGAAAAAATAGCTGTTGACATTTATCAGTACAAAAATTAACATTTAAAAATTTTTATCTGCCTACAATAAATAAAATTCATAAATTTTATTTTCTTCAGTATCTTTATGGAAAAATGTTTCTAATAAAATGTTGTTCAATTTGCTTTTATGTGTAGCTGTCTTTTTTTTTTCTTTTTGCATCAGTGTGAGCAACCTCAGAAGGCTAAAAAAAATTCTGCATTGCAGAATTTTCTTTTCTTATAATATAATTCATTCAAAATAACTTTTTCAAAAAATAATTAAAATTATTTTTAATGTAACTTTTACAAAAAATCATTGTATGTATAATAATAATAATAATTTAAAATCATTGATTATGAAATGTGAAGCAAAAATATATATTTATTTTTATAAAAATTTTAAATTTAATAATCTGAAAATACTTCATTATTTTTTTGTTAAAAATTGAACTTTATAATTCATTTTAATAATAAAATAATGCATCTATCTTATCTCATAGCAAATTAATTTTAAGTTATCAGACTGATATAGAAAGATAAAGTTAATACTGCAAGCTTTACAAGTTTTGCAGTAAAAGCCAGCAGCTTTTACTGCAAGTTTCCTTACAAACTTTAGTTAATGTCAATAAAACAATATTTGTACTACTAAATTGCATACTAGTCTAGAGAATGATTATCTTTAAAAATTAATAATAATAAATAAAATAAAAAATATTGTTAATTGATTGGAAGAAACATTTAGCTGGCTGATTAACCATCTAAAACCAAACTTTGGATAAACATGGCATTAAAACATTCATTTTGCCATTTATATTAGTTATCGAATTAAGAAATAATGATGAATTTTTTTAAATTAAAAATTAAATAAATAGCCCTGTATCAAATAATGTTTCCAAAGTTATTTTTTTAATGTATTTAAAATTGTAAATAAGATAAATTAGATTTTATGTTAATTGCATTTTTGAATTATACTCTAAAAGATAAAAGCTAAATAAAAATTTATTAATTTATTTAAAATACTCACTAAAACGAATTGTTCCCAAAAAAGCAGCAACGGCAATGAGTAAGAAACAGCTTATACCAAATAATGGTGTTTCTTCCAGTTTCAGAGTGGATGAAAAAAAATGGAGATGCCAATTTGCAGATGATTCATGTAATCTCCAAGCTGCTAACAGAGAAGAAACTGCCAACGTTCCATCAGATAAAGAAGTCGTTAATTTTCTTCCCATCTGTAAATAATACAACTTATAAAATAAAACAATTTTTATAGTTTAATATCTAAATTCAGTTATTTTCTAAAATAGGAATATGCGTCTCTTTACCTTCGGCAGACCTACTTAGTTTTAATTCGAAACAACCTTCGCAAACAATAACTATAAAGTTTAAAGTTCATGTATAACATCACATTTACACAGATTAAATTTAAAGTAACGTAGACCAAATTATAACCAAACCCAATGAAAACCTTTATGAGCAAATAAAACAAAATAAATGAAAAAGCAACTTCAATACGTATATTCTAGATCAAAGTATCGACGTAACAATATTTTTTCTCAATGCGACCTAAAACTCAGAAAATGGGTCATAAGTCAAAGTAAAAATTAAAATGTCTTAACCTGATTAAATTACAACTTCTACATAAAATTTAAAAAAAAAAATAAAGAATGCATTTTTTCTCTTTATTATAATAAACATTTTTAATAAGAGAACAACCGAAGTTGAATATTCAAAGTAATTTATGTAAACAAAATTTTTAAAATATGAGGATGATGCTTAAAATGGAATGATCAATACAATGCTATCATTTTGTCAATCAAATATGATCATTAAATATGACCTCTGATTCCTTATACTTTTTTTTAAAATTAAATATATATATATAAATATATATATATATATATCAATTTCAATATGACTTCAATATTTTTCGTGAAACAAAATCGGCAGAACGGAGGAGAAACTAATTACAATTTTCAAAAGGAAGGAAGCGTAATTTACTTATCCTTACTTCTTTAATTAAGTTTAAATCTTAAGTTTTTACTTCTTTTAAAACCAATCTAGTTCTTTTTCGAGGATTAAGGATTACATTAAAATTCCCACAACATCCACGTTCCGCACACCGGAATGTAAACATTTCATATTTGCACTGCCAATGAAAACAGGTTGCCAATTCAATTTTTTTTTAAATTTTTTCTTGTCGAGAAAAAAAATTTCCTTTCGGTTTTTTTTATTTTTTTTTCTTTTCTTTTCCTTATTTTTTAAAATTTTATTAAAGCGTATTACATTTTTAAAGTATTTTTATGTTAACGACCGGATGGCCAAGCGGTCAAGGTGGTAGGCTGCCACCTTGACCGCTCGAATCGAATCCCCCGAAATTTTTCGGGGTGGTCCGTCCGGATATGTTAGACCTCGTCCCTCACCACTTGGCCACCCTATTGTAGGCCTGGCCGAATCCATAATGGGCTTGCTAAAAACGGCCCTCTTAGTGCCCACAGGGCGTAAAGAGTAAAAAAAAATACCCTAACCTAACCTTCCTATTACATATACAGTTTTTTCATTTTTTATTATTTCCATCCTGAAGGCACTGAGGGTCACTTAATCATAGCCATCATGAGTTTGAACAGACCCATAAATGGGACAGCCAACGGTTGGGGGTGAGACCCCAATGTATGATGTATCCGAGATAGACTGCCAATAAAAAATCCTGGGGTTGCTCGCTCTGATTCAGTACGAGTCTGTCAGAGCGATAAGATGATGTCTTAACTGCCTGTCATCCGGTCCTATTTATCTGTGGGCTAAGAAAAATTATTGAAAAATGCAATAAATAATTCTAACTTTAGCGTAATCGAAATTGGATACTTTTGATGGAATGATTATCCACTGCCATGTCTCCACCAATATAGGCTTTTATTGATCTTTTTTCCTGTATAGTATTACCATAAATCCCAATTTTTCGGGATTTTCCCGACTTGGAACGTTTTGAATTGGACTGGAAAATTTTTCCCGAAATGTTCCAATTTGTATTTTTAAAAAGTCGAACAAGCGTTTTAGACAATAAATGCCGTGCATGCATGCGCCGGCTTATCTCACAATCTAACATGAGCACTCCTTTAGTACGCTGTGCGATGGCTTCAAAACGATCGATCATTTCGTGTAATTTTGGCGATAAATAATCAATGATTACATCTGGCCATAACCTAATTTTTTTTCTTTTCTTTTTTTTTGTCCTGCGAGCACTTAGAAAACCTTTATATTTAACTATATCTATTATGGATTCGGGCAGATCCACACAGATGGATCAGCCGGGTTTTCTAACAAAAACAGTTAAAAAATATAACATAATAAAAAATGTATTTACTAACTGATAATTCAATAAAATTAATTTAATTAGGATTGCTCATTTTCCAGAGTAGCTATTATTTATCTAATGCTAGGTACCCATCAATTTTTATCATGCTACTTCACTTACAATGTCCTGATTTCTGGATTTTAAATTACGGCGATCTTAGTCGTATGGTCACTAAGAAGGTCTTTACTCGAGCCCATCTTGGGTTCGCCCGGATGGTAGGGTAGGAGGTTCGACTTAACCAGATAAAAAGACTCCTGGAGTTTTTAATCTGTTCGGACCCCTCAGAACGGTATGCTGACACCTTAACCACTAGGCCATTCAGTCGTCGTTAATATACACTCACAGTAGCAAATAATAAATCTGATATAATATTCCTTCAACAATATTCACTATTTGTAGATTATTTTCATTCGCAATTCAGTTTAACAATTAGCAGCTAAAGTTTTTAATTTTTTGAATTAATCCGATGATTCTGTTTTATATATAAACCTTCCAATGTAAGTTGGTAATTGTTTAATCAGACGAAATTCTTTTTCAGTCAGTTATATGGAGAGACTGCTTTATTACAGTAGTTGTAAATAGTCAATTTTTTTATTTTAGCCCGAGGTATTGGGTTTCCCTTTCTCTTCTACGAATGATTTAAACGTAGTTTAGTACGGTTGGACAACTGCCAACTTACGTTGAAAGGACTACTATAATAATAATAATGATTATACACTAAACTAGTAAAATAGCGAAGTAAATCACATTATATTACATTTTTACACGAAGTTTGCTATCACGAATAAAGAGCTTATCTTACACAAATACCGTAATCATGTCTTGGTCTAGGCGCGTAGCTAGAGGGCCGAGCAGTGACTTGCTGTGTTTTCCCAAATGGAGAACTTCTACTTTCATTATTTATATTTTTACATAAATAAATTTTTAACGTTTAAATTTTGAGTAGTTTTGTACGTAAATTTATTTATTAATTTATTAATTATTATACAGTTAAATCCCGATACCGCGATTATAGCTATAACGACAAGAAATGCAGTTCCCTATACAATTCGTATTGGCTGAATGTAATTCTCCCGATTCAACCATATCCTTAACTGCAATAAATCTCTTTTTGGCGATACATTCTTTCTCTACAATGTAAATAATATATTAAATTAAATTTTAATTTGTTGCTTGGTCTTGGAATCAAGATGTGGTACTCTCAGCAATTCTACACACGAATGTTATCTGCAGTTAGTAGGCATCAATATAGATGAGAGGAGAGTTTCCAGATTTAGCATTTTCTTTTTTTTATTTTAGCTTCTAAATGTTGGGCTGCAATTTGAAAAAATTGTAGAACTATAAATTCCCGCTGTCGTCCGTCCGTTGTCTTTCTTTAATCTTGAGAACGGAGTTAGGTATATGAAAGAAGAGAGCAAATATAAAACCTTGGGAGCAGGAGGTCCCGATTAACTATATATAAACTTCCAATGTAAATCGGAAGTCACGTTATTTCAATTCAAAAATTTTCCCTGAAAGGTGTTAGATAGATGACTAGCATTACTTCATTGTCAAAGAAAAAGTATAATGTACAGAAGCAAGCCATTACTAATTTGAGGTGGAGAGCAAATATTTTAAATTACATAAATTAAAACATGATTAAAAAATTCAGTCCGGCATTGTGATGATGTCAATAAATGGGTTTTAACTTTAATGTATTTTTTAGCGTTTAAAATTATTATTTCTTGCTTTGTTTAGTTGAAATGTTAGTCTTTAAAGAAAAGTCAAGTATTAAAAATCGTTTAGTTGAAATGTTAACTACCTTTTATAATTCACATCTTATTTATATATATCAATAAGATAGAGAAGTTAATAAATGACCCTCACATCCCTTACAGTATGGAACATTGACAAAATAAAACATTTGACTTATTATGCCCATATTGCTTCTCCAACTTTTTATTTTTTTTCTAATTAACAGTTATATATATTTTTTTTATAATTGCTGAATTATTAAAACTAACGAACAATTAAATTATTGTGACATCGTCACAATGTTGGGTAGCAAGTTTTAATCATATTTTAAAATTTATTTAATTTAAAATATAGAGTATGCTCTCCATCTCAAATTAGCAGTAACTTGAACCTGTACATCATACTTTTCCTGTTAGCAATAGAGTCGTGCCAGTCATCTGTCTAACTCCTTTCAGGGAAAAATTTTTGAACTGAAATAATACGACCTTCAATTTACATCAGAAGTTCTTATATAGTTATATAGTTATAGACAATGAATTTGCAGTCCTTTTATAAGGATAAGCTTGATTTGGTAGCCCATCCTTCTTGCGTACCTAAATCGAAGAATAAATTTAAAAACGTGCATATGAGTTTCTGGAACATTCAAGGCCTAGTAAAAAAAAAATATATGATCATTCTATAAAGCAATATTTGTTGTTTCACGATATAGTAGGAATCACTGAAACATGGATGACCAATATAAATAAGTTAGAGAATTTGAATTTAGAGGACGAATGTTGGATGTTATATAGTGCTGCACATAAGACACAGAAGTTTGGTAGACCGGCAGGTGGATTATTATTATTAATTAAGAGATCGTTGGGTCATGTGGTTCAAGCTCGGATGGAGTCTAGGGTCATTTTTGTTTGGATAGAACTAAATTCTGAACTTCAAAAAACGTGAAGAGCTACAACTTTGGGAGTTATATTAATATATATTAACCCAGCTTCAAACGTTAGTAAATACTTTGAAGAAGTTCAGAAGATGATTAACCAATGGAATAATTTTATAGACTTATGGATAATGGGAAGAGATTTTAATGGTCGTATTGGAGAAAAGATGGATGTAATCTATGAAGGTGATAGATTAGATATTGCTAATATAAGAAGTTCTAAGGATAAGATGAATAATTCTACTGGAGAATTATTATTGAGGTTTGTTCAGGAAAATAGCTGGGTTATACTAAATGGTAGAATGTCAGGAGACATGCCTGCCGAATTTATATTTGTGAGTCACATAGGTAAATCAGTCATTGATTATGTAATATGTAATGAAGATATGATACATTACTGTAACAAAATGAAGTGGTTGATAAGGATCAATCTGATCATTTCCCAATTCAATTATCTCTATTAGGTTATAGTTTTAATACATTTACTACAAGATCGGTTTCACAAAAACAATTCAGATCGGAAAAAAGGAAAACTAAAAGATTTAACATACGGTGCTTATTAGAAGATATACCGGGTAAGGTTAATGAGATGTTATGTCAAGGAGTAGATTCAAATCCGATAGTTAATTATGAAAACCTTATTAGGCTTTTAGAGATGTGTCGAATTAACTACTGGCCGGAGAATTTCCCAAGGACTTATAAACAATGTTGGTATGATAATAAATGCTTTTATCATAAGAAAAAGAAACAAAGAAGTTTGGCTCGATTCAGGAAAACAAATCGAGAAGTGGACTGGAAGAAATGTCGAACATAAAGAATATACAATAATTTAATTAAAGCTAAAAAGAGAAGATATTTTGTTGAACTAAATAACAATCTGATAAGAACTAAAGACTCCAAATAATTCTGGGAAATGATCAATAAATTGTCGTTCTGTTGTACAGTACAGACAGAGAGACCGGTAATAGTGCCATTTGCGAAATGGCATAGTTACTTTGATAGTTTTTCAATTAAGTATAGGGATAAGATGGAGAGCAGAAAATTGGAAGAACCAAAAGAGGTTGAACTACCTATGGAAGAGATCTTTAGTGTTCAAGAGTTACAGTTTTATATTAAGAAACTTAAAATCAAATCTGCACCAGGAAGTGATGGCTTCCCGAATAAAGTGATTAAAAACTTAACATTCCCGATTTTAGAATATATCGTCAGCTTATATAATAGATTTTATAATAAAGGAGTTATTCCGATTACATGGAATCAGGTAATATTTCAAATGATATTTAAAAAAGGAGAAAAATTGAATCCAGAAAACTACCGCCCGATTGCGTTATTATCGACGTTCCGTAAGCTTTTGTCATTCAATCCTACTGATGTTTAGATCTAACATTAAGCAGGCAAACACGAACAGTAACAAAAAAGAACTTTATTAGAAAAGGTTAGAACTGTCACAGACATCCTCGGGCGACACCCGGACAAAATCCAACGAACTTTCGCGCCTTTTCTTTTTTGACGTTGCCAGCCACTCTTGTTGGCAAGTGTTGCCAGACAGAGTTCGTGATCCTGGCAAGTGTTGCCAGACAGTGTTCAGGATCTCTGGCGCTGGCGGCCACAAGCTCTTTACATCGATGTTGGCTAGAAGATTAAACGAATGGCTAGACCACGATAATTTGAAGAATCTACTCAATTTGCCTTCGTTAAAAAAAGTGGAACGCAAATAACATTGTTTATAGTACTGGCTATAATTCAGATTCAACTCGAAAGGAAAAAACAAAGTATATGCATTATTTTTGGACCTAGATAAGGCCTACGATTCAATCAGTATAAGAGCCTTACAAAATAAAATGTCTCAATTTCGTGCGGATAATTCAATGATAAAATTAACTGGCTTATTATTCGGCCATTATGAAGCAATAGACACAATGATGAACAAGGTTATCCCTATCCGATAGATCGAGGGTTGCTACAGGGAGACCCGTGGTCTCCACATTTGTTCAACTTTTTTACTTTTGACATTAATAATTGGTTTGATAAAGAAGACGGATTCATGATAGGTGATACATTCTGTTTCTTACGCAGACGACATAGTTATTATTGCGCCCACAGCAGTAGCTCTTAATAGAAAAATTCAAGCAATAACCAAATATTTCGAACAATTGAGAATAAAGATTAACCCAAAAAAATCAAATATAATGATTTTTATAAATGGGGCTAAACTCCCCAGGAGAATTATGTCTTTCTACATTGATAATATTGAATTAAAACTGGTCAATGAAATTAAGTTTCTGGGGATTATCTTGACACCTTTATTGTCCTTTGACAGACATACTAGGATGACGATGATTAAAGCTAATAGAATGATTAATGGTTTAATGAAATTGTTTGCTAAGACACATCTAAGAAATATCCAAACACAGTTTAACTTATTCAATTGTATATAATTCAGTGAGCTATGCATCACCATTTTGGTTTATGGCCAACTATCAGAAGCTAGAAATTATCAGAACAAATTTATTCGAAAATTGTTTTGTTTGGAGTATAAAATTCTGGGGAGTGCTTTAAGATTAAAAGTATTCAGAATTTCAGATATAGTCCCACTGCATTATTTATCAAGAGAAGTATGATATTGCTAATGAAGATAAGAGATAGTGGAGGTATATAACTGTTGTAGCAGATTGAATGGTATAAGACATCTGGACAGAAGAAGTCTAAAAGGAATTGGATAGCCCAAATTTCAAAGGTAATTAATCATTTTGGTTTCTCAATCGTTCCATTTATCTTCTCGCCGGAGCTAAGTGAAAATTTGTGTAGTCAACTAACGCATAGTATTTTAGATATCCTATTAACACGAGACGTAGAGGACAATCGTTTACGCTTAATACCAAATTGGTATGGTTCATTATTGAACTATCCAAATATTAACAATTACATCCTATCGAATTTACCTTTTGTAATAAAACGGTTTTTCATTCAAATACGTCTAAATACAGAAATAATAATGTTAAATAATAAGTTCTCATATGCTGATAATTTATGTCCTAGGTGTAATATGGAATTTTCAAACTATCATTTGTTTTGCCTAAGTGGAAAAGTTATGATTTAAAAAGGAAATTTGATTTGTTAAGTTTAAGTGAGTGTGGATCGGTGGATGAAATGTACTATATATTCCATAGAGCAACAACTCGGTTTATAATTAATTTATATAACTATGTTAAAACTTTTGTAAACAATTAGAAGGAAAATATATTATTGTAATAAGATTATGCAATATGTAATATGTTACATTATAAATGTAAAATATCTCCCATTGTAACAGGCAATTGCCGTATTACAAATAAAGTGTGATTGGAATAATAACATAACATAATGGAGTTTGACTTGCATATGTTAAACATTTTAATATAATACAAATGAAGACATATATTCAATTGTAATTACATGTTTTATTTTTTAACATAAAAAAATTATACATATCAATCTTACATCTAACATATATTAATAGTTGAAATAAATTCTACTAAATACAGAGACTGAGGAAATTATTTTACCATACAAACATACAAATAAATTTTATTATAATTGTCTACAGTTATAAAATAGTCTGAAAAATCTTTCAATTGTTAATTGGACAAAACAAGAAAATTTAAGTTATTTTTTTGACAAAACATTGAATATTTTTTTAAACATTGTAGTAACTGTTATATTGAAAATAAAAGCATCTAAAATTAGATATATAAAATATTTTTTTATAATTTATGTAGATAAATTTTTCTTTACTCTTTGGTCATAAAAGATTAGCTACAATTTGTAAAACAACTATTTTTGTAATTTTTTTGGCAATATGAAAGATTAATAACTTAAGAAACTATAACAACAAAACAAATATAACAAGATAGTAATCACAGTTTAATATTTATAAATATTTACATTTTTTTCTATTATCTGTAAAGTAATTTGAAATAAATACAGAACTGTTTAATACTTTTTAAAATTTTTTAGTTGAGACAATTGAAATATTTTATTAACATAATTTTATATAGTTTCTTTGATTTAAAATATACATAAGTCTGTTAAAGAGAAGTTTTGAGCATAGATGGTAGTCATAGAAAGTTTTAAATTGGTAAATGGTGATTAATACAGAATACGAGCAAATACTTTGAATGTTGTAACTTTCAATAATTATATATATTTTTTTATTTTTAATAATCTATATTTTAGAGTAAGAAAAATTTACTTTTAATATAAAGTATAAGAATTTAAGGAAAACTCTTTTTATGCAATATTTTACACCCTGATAATACCAATTCTCTTTTTCTACTCGTAAAAAAATTAACAAGATTACTTTTGCATGACGATACTTAACATTAAACAGAAACAATTTTAAAATTTGTTTCTTTACATAATTAATTTTTTGTAATCATGTATAAACTAAGTTGAACTGTACTTTATACTTTTAGGACATTGTGTTTTCCAATCCTAAACTTGGAAAAATTAATATTTGGCATTTATCAATAAAATAACAGTAAGTCATGGAAAAACTTTATTAATTTTCTTTTAATTCGGTATATTTTAAACCTATTTTATTTTTAAGTTATAAACTTAATAATTCATTTTTATAAATTGCTTGTAATTTTAACAGAAAAGTAAAACAAGAGAACAAGAAAAAAAAGAAATAAAAATGAAAGTTATCTCTGCTATATACAAGACATTTCTATGTAAAATATGCATATAATGAGTACATATAAATAACAAAAAAAAAAAAACTCAAATGAATTAAAAGAATATATTTAACAGATCAAAACCTTTGGTAAGAAAACTATAATTATCTTCATATATGACAAATCACAAATAACAACTTAAAGAAATTGTGCATAAAACTAGTAAATTAAACTGTATTTTAAGATCAAAAATATAAAAAAAATTAAACTGTATGGGATTTTTGTATTTCTTAAACACAAATGCATGACTGATTTTATTATCACTTTATCTGTGACTATTCATCTCTGGAATATCTCACTCTAAGTCCTTTTACAAAATTAATACATTGATCACAGGAAAATAATAATTACAGATTCATTGAAATGCTATTTATTAGAAATGTAACTTTTTGTTTCCTTTTGCAAATTATTTTTAACTTATGGCAATTGTAAATGGTATTTATGGTTGCCAGAAAGATGTATCTTGATTTATCTAGTCACAGCAAACAGTAAATTACATAAAATTTTTAAACACATCACAAATATACATAAATACATTCAATTTTGACATTTATTATGAACTAGATTACATAACTGTAATTTAGACATAATTTTGAATATTTACTTTGGGATCTGAAACATTATGAGTCGAAAATTGATAGCTTTGGCAGCTAGTAATCTGTTACATTCAGCAGAATCATATAAAGAAAATGGCTGATAGGTACTTTCACATTGGCTCTCGTTAAACTCAAAAGTGTATACTCTAGGATGGATTTTCATATCACCAAAAGGACCTTTTAGAATTATGTAATAAATTCCAAGAGGGCTATATTCAAATAATAAAAGATCAGAAGTATGATATAAATGAATAAATATATTATTTTCATAAATTATCTCACCTAGAGACTTTACTTTTGAGAACAAGTTGGTATGTAAGACTTCTTTCACAGGATTGGGTAGGATCACGTTGATTATCATTAATAAAAGCTTTGACTACCCATTGGTTATTAAAAGCTGTGAAACGAGATGTTTCATAATATAATTTATGAATGAATTCATCTGTTCTGTAAGGCCTGAACTGTAGATCTGAAACAAAACAATCAAATATACTGATACTTTAAATATTAATTTTCTAAATTTTTATGATTCAGTTCATCTTTCTATAAATGTATCTGAATATCAGTTTTCAGATAGATGCTCTTTCTAGGCGTCTTTAAATAAAATAGCAATACAGAATTATGAGATGAATTAGCTAAGATTCAGTAATCTGAAATATAAATGATAATAAGCACAATCAAAGAAATAGCCAAAATCATTTTCTGAACACTCATTGGCTGAAATAAAATTATATATATATATATATAAAGTAAATACAGGTATATATCCAAATTCCAAATTATTCTAAATAAAAAACATGTAAATGCAATGTATCTATTTGCATATATTTATTTTATTTTTTCAAATAATTACTGAGTAAATAAGAGGTGATAAGAAGTTTCATTAATAAGTTCTTGTAGCTAATTTCTGCAATTGCAGTTTTAAAAAACCAATTTCAAACAAAACAAGTAATTATTTATTCTGACATTGTCACAATGTCAGGCTATAATTTTTAATATTATTTTTCATTTATTTAACTTAAAATATATGCTTTCCACCTCAAATCAGTGGCTTGCCCCTGTACATCACACTTTTCCTTTAACAATACTTGTGCTGACATCTTACATCTATTTAACATCTTTCAGGAGAAATTTTTTAATTGAAATAACATGACCTTTGGGTTGCATCAGAGTTTGTATATAGTTAATCAGCATCTCCTGCTCTAAGATTCCATATCTGGTCTCATCTTTCGTCTATCTAACTCTGTTCTTGATTAAGGAAAGACAGATGGATGAACAAACAGAAGACAGTGGGAATTTGTAGGTGTACAATTTTTTCAAATTGCA
Source organism: Centruroides sculpturatus (assembly GCF_000671375.1). Lineage (NCBI taxonomy): Eukaryota > Metazoa > Arthropoda > Arachnida > Scorpiones > Buthidae > Centruroides > Centruroides sculpturatus. The sequence goes on from NW_019384455.1 coordinate 256,176, forward strand.
GCTCAATGAATAATAAAAACCATCATATTTGACTTATCTGGCAAATCTTTCTTGTAAATATATTTCACTCATCAATTTTTGAATCAATTTTTTTGTTTAAAATAATTTTAACACACCAAAAAAAAAACCAGTTTTCAACAAGTAAATCTTATTAAAACTATACTTTGATTCATATTTTATTTGACTACAAATTCCGAAAAATTTGCAATTGGATGAAGACCATTTTAAATTGTTATAACTGATAAATAAAACATATTAGATTCAACAAACACATCAAACTGCTCAAAGCACACCATTAAAATTTTTAAATTTAATAAATATCACAAGTCAAATCATAAAAATCCTATTTTCCTTGGCAATAACAATAGTAGTTATTCATGACTACTTTTAGATTGTATATATTTTATATAATATAAAATATTATACAAAGATTAAACTATTTCTGCAATTATAAAAAATAGCGACAATTTACAAAAATATCAAAAGTGCATAGTCATATATCAGACATAATTTATCAAAATAAAAGAGTAATAATAAAATTATCATCATCAATATTCATTCTTCAATTATAAATGACTACAGTAGAGCATCAATTATCTGACCCCCGATTAACCGTCACATTGGTTAACCGACCATTCTAGTCGGCAAATTTCAAATGTCCACTAGTGATGTGGTGCTACAATATTTGGCTATGTCTTGGCTACTTTAATATTATTTTTGTTAAATTTTTGCATGCTTTAGCTGGCAACACTGGCTCGACCATGAAAGGGAGGCCAGTACTGTATTTAAACGAGACTTAATTTTCTAATTATGAGTGGTTGTTTGTTTTGTGAGCAATAAAATAATTTTAAAATAATTTTTAACGATACAATAGTGACGATAATTAAAAAAAAAAAATTTGTTAGGCTTAACATCGATGAAAATTCA